>NC_056743.1:195106616-195406616 GCF_019279795.1 Protopterus annectens
TCCTTCCCCTTACCATCCCTCAGTAAACAAGTGTTGGATGTCATTCTGGAGGCAAGGAGGCCTAGTACTAGAAAATCTTATGCTGAATAATGGAAAATATTCTGTTCCTGGAACCAGACTCAGGGGAGATGGGCACAACAGTGCCCAATTTACCTCAGATTCTTCAATACTTAACTGAGATGCTTCACAAGGGCCTTTCCTTTTCTTATCAAAATTCATGCCTCAGCCATTTCAGCTCATTACAACACAGAGCCACCCCTCTTCTCTCATCAACTGCTCAAGCAGTTCCTCAGAGGGGCCAAAAACTGAAGACCACCCAGGAAAGCCCCAACTCCGGCCTGGGACCTTAACTTTGTAGTGGAAAAACTCACTCTACCTCCTTTTGAGCCAGCTGTAAGTGCAGAGTTGAAATTTCTTTCTTGTAAAACGGCCTTCCTTTTAGCCATTACTTCAGCACTAAGGATGTCTGAATTACAGGCCCTTATGGCAGTGGAGCCTTTCATCATCTTTTATGTTGACAGGGTGTCCCTCAGGACCAATCCCTCTTTCATGCCCAAGGTAGTATCAAGTGTGGCTCTTAGTCTGTTCATTTGCCAACCTTCTTTGCTAATCACAGAACAAAGAGGAACGTATACTGCACTCCTTAGGTTTGCGAACAAAGGGGAACGTATACTGCACTCCTTAGATTTACACAGACAACTTAGATTTTACTTGGACAGGACTAAATCTCTCAGGAAATCTGAACAGCTGCTGGTGTCATTTGCTGCAGGGGCAGAGGGGAAGGCCATTTCCAAAGCAAACCATTTCTAAATGGATAGGCCATTGCATTCTTTTCTGCTATAAGCACCATGGGAAACCTATCCCACAGGGGATAAGACCCCATTCAACCAGGATTGCATCTACCTCTACAGCCTTTCTCAGAGGTATCCCTACCCGGGACATCCTAGCAGCTGCTACCTGGAGTTCTGTACATACTTTCACCAAGCATTACCATTTGCCAATTTTCTCTAAATCCAGAGCTAGCTTTGCCACTGCAGTCTTGCAGGGCCTTACAGCTGGTCCTAATGCTATCTAATTTCTTCCTCCCATCCTTAGCTTTGGGAATCTATCCAAATGTGATGACTGCAACAGTGAAACACGAAGAACATAGTACAGTTGTGTACACTAACCATAAATGTAGATGTTCGAGTGTATTCGCTGTTGCAGTCCTGGTTACCCTCCCTCCAGCCCCCTGACTTCTATTGGCTGTACTTCTGTTCTTGCTTACTATGTTTAAAGCTTTTTGACGTATTTGATTTTTTGTTGGAGTTGTAACCTTGTATATATAATTACTTCCCATTATGGTGGCACCTGATATCTGTGGAAAGAAAAACTGATGTAATGGTGTCGGCTGCATGCTTTATACCCCTGACTAACTGACGTCATGGAAAATGAGACAGCAGCCAACGCAGGACCCAAGACTTTGATAATCAGGTTGACTGAGGGCTACTGCAAGCAGGTAACCCAAATGTGATGAGTGCAACAGTGAATACACTCGAACATCTACATTTATGGTAAGTGTACACAACTGTACTTTCCTAATGACCTGCTCTACTGTTTCACTAGCCCTACTATAGGTCATAAGATCCCTTAAGGAGTGTGTTGGCATTCCCCTGAGCAGAAAGATAGGGTTTTCCTTTTGAATCCCTCAATTGTAGAGCCCCACTCTTATCCAGTTCTGTCTCATTTATATTATAACCCCTTTCCAAGAAGTTATTAGGTATTTCTTGCATATGCATCTCAGACATCTATTTCATTAAGTTTACTCGCTCGTAGATACTGACACTTAGAACACTTCTAAAAGTTCTCTTTGCATGCATACTCCTCTTATGTAAGTATTTAACTTGCACATCTTTCTTACATATGCATGTTTCCAGATTAGTTCCTGTTACTTGTAACCTTACATCTAGAAGATATATAGAGCTCTCAGAGGATGTCATTTCAAACTTTAAGAATTCAGCAGTGTTATTTAAATGATCAAAGAAGTTCTGCAAATCTGTAGCACTACCATGCCAGACCAAAAAAAAATATCATCCACAAAGCTTTTGTAGAAATGAGATGTTTGATGCATATGATAGATGCACAGATATGGATTCCATCTATCCCATTTGATGCATATGATAGATGCACAGATATGGATTCCGTCATCCATCCCCTCTCAGAGACTATTGGTCTCATCGGGGTGTTTTGTATCTACAAGATATACTAAAGAACTATTTGCAATATATACCAAGCTACATTAAATATACTGCTGATTTTTTGACCCAGCTACATAGCCAGTATGATAGCAGTGCCCATGACCATTTTATTTGGGTAACTTTGGATATAAAATCTCTCTTTATTGTAATTCGCAATGCATATGGGATTGACTGTATAAGAGAGATTTTACATGAGTACGGGCCTTTTCCTGCTAGGCATATCGAGACCATCTGTGAGCTCCTAGATTTGGTCCTAGAAAATAACATCTTTATTTTTAATAAACAGGTGTACCACCAAGTATCTGGAAAGGCCATGGGCACTGCTGTAGCTAATACCTATTCTAATTTGATTCTAGGAAAATGGGAGAGAACTAATGTATATGGTGATGCTAATTCATATGCATCAAACATCTCGTTCTACAAATGCTTTGTGGACGATATTTGTTTGGTCTGACATGGTAGTGCTATGGATTTGCAGAAATTGTTTGATCATTTAAATAACACTGTTGAATTCTTAGTTTTAAATGACATCTTCTGAGAGCTCTATAGATTTTCTAGATGTAAGGTTACGAGTAACAGGAACTAATTTGGAGATATGTGTATGTAAGAAAGATGTGCAAGTTAATAAATACCTACATAAGAGGAGTATGCATGCAAAGAGAAATTTTAGAAGTGTTCTCAAGAGTCAATATCTTCAAGCGAGTAGACTTAATACTGAAATAGATGTCTGTGAGATGCAGATGCAAGAAATGACTAATAACTTTTTGGAAAGGGGTTATAATGTAAATGAGATACAACTGGCTAAGAGTTGGGCTCTACAATTGAGGGATTCAAAAGTGAAACCCTATCTTTCTGCTCAGGAGAATGCTAATCCTGGTGATACAAGTTCAGTACCAACACACTCTTTAAGGTGTCTTATGACCTATAGTAGGGCTAGTGAAACAGTAGAGCATGTCATTAGGAACAACTGGAACATTCTAAAGGCCATACCTGGTCATGAAAAATGGCTCCCAGATTGACCTTTGTTTACCTACCGTAATTGAAACAATTTAAAGAAGTTGCTATAAGGATTTTTCTCTAAATAGTAAATCTGTCTCTACTTATAACAAAAACGGAACTTTCCCCTGTCACAATTTTTCTTGTTGTTCAAATATAAATCCATCGGCTGAATTTATACATCCTGTGAATGGCAGGAAGTTTACCTTCCGCTGTACTACCACATGTAATACAACATATGTTGTATATCCTGCTACATGCTTGAAATGTCCAGGTTTTTATGTTGGAAAGTCAGTAAGAATGTTAAAGGACAGTATAATAGAGCGTAAATCGGAGATTCATAGGAAAGTACTTACTAATTCCCTAGCCCACCATATTAGTGAAACTGATGATACTCACCAGTTTAACTTAGAGTTGTGCATGTGATATACCCCAATGTTAAATGTGGGGATTTCGTCAATAGTATAGATATGAAGGAATATGAATGGATTATTCGACTAGAAGCAGATAAACATCCAGGTCTTAAACAAGTTGCATTAAAATCTGGTTTTGAAGCTTAAACAACAAAATGTGAAGCAGTTTTGTATTAACTGTGTAGGTATGGTGTGTGTGTGTGTGTGTATATATATATATATATATATATTTTTTTTTTTTTTTTTGGTACATATAAGTCTATTGAATTTTATATGGTGAAATGTTTCTTTAAGGAGCAAAAATTACCATTTTAATTGATGTTGCTGATAGATTTGCTGTCTCACGTGATATGATTAGGTTGTATTTAAGAATACTGTTTTTATGCATATTGTATGTAAGACACTGAAGGAGGTTAGTTTTGTCTGAAAGCTTTGTCGTTTTATTAAAAGTTTTTGACTGTGTAGAGTAGTGGGCTGCCACGGTGGTGCAGCGGTTAGCATTGTCGCCTTACAGCAAGAGGTTCTGCGGTTTGATCCTTGGCTGGGGTGCCTTCTGTGCGGAGTCTGCATGTCCTCCCTCTGGTTGCGTGGGTTTCCTCCCACATCTCAAAGACATGCTGTAGGTGGATTGGACACTCTCTAAATTGGCCTTAGGCATGCGTGCGTGTGTGCCTTCCGTGGAAGGTTGGGTGCCAGGCTGGCAAGTAGACACTGTAAAAACTCTGCCAGTCATGAGCGGACAGGTGATCCGCTGTGGTGACCCCTAATCGGGAAAAGCCGAAAGAAGAAGAAAAGACGGCGGTGTGTAGTAGTACTTTTTTCTTTATTAAAAATAATTTCTCAGGGATACAGATTCTCCTTCAGCGAACTCCCAATTCCAAGAGGGTACCCAGACCTCCCTCCAAACCATTGGGTAGAGGCATTAAAACTGGTAAAAACCCTAATATCCCAGGGGGCAGTAGAACCTGGCCCTCCGGGTCAAACAGAAAAAGGTTTTTACTCCAGACTATTCCTTGCTCCCAGAAAAGAGGGCACTTAGCGGTGCATCCTGGCTCTTTCCAAACTGAACACCACCTTGGTGGTCCCCAGATTCAAAATGCTAACCTTGCAGCAGCTCCTGCCTATGCTCACACTAGACTTAAAAGATGCCTACCTCCTTATCCCCATCAGGGAATTGTGCAGAAAATTCCTGCGATTCAGAGCAGGCAGTCAGCACTTTCAATTCTCTGCACTGGCCTTTGGCTTATCTACTGCTCCCAGAGTATTCACCAAATGCTTGGCCCCGGCTGTAGCATTCTGCAGACAGATAAATTACCCTTACTTGGACGGCTGCCTCATTCAGGTGAACAGCAAAGAAAAGTTGCTCCAGGATCTTCTCTTTGTCAAAAAACTCTTAACTTCCCTAGGGTTCATCATCAACGAGAAAAAATTGCAGCAAAACCCCACCAGGAAAATTGTTTTCCTGGGAGCTGTGCTAGACGCAGTAACCCTAATGGCCTTCCTATCCCAGAAAAGCAGAGCTTCCTACCTCTCTACTTCACCCAGCTGGCTTCCAGAAGTTACCTCACTGCGAGGAAATTCCTGCAAGCCTTGCGATACATAGCATCTTGCATCCTTCTCATCCCTCTTGCCAAGCTTCACATGAGAAAGCTTCAGTGATGCTTAAAGAACCTTTGGTGTCAGCACTGTCAGTCCTTAGAGACCACTCTCCCACTGATACCTTGCATAAGAGACAAATTTATCTGGTGGGCAGGGGCCTGTGCCATGAAAAAAGGTCTTTTCTTCATCCTCTGCCCTTCCGGCCAGACAATCACCACCGACGCCTCAGACATAGCTTGTGGCACTCATGTAGCAGGTAGGTGTTCCCATGGTCTTTGGATTGCACATCAACTAGAAAGAAATGATGGCAGTGCAAAATGCTCTGATTTCCTTCCAATCCCATCTCAGGCCAGGGGTCCTCCTTATAAAAACAGACAACAACCACAGTAATGTGGTACATCAACAAGCAGGGGGGCACCCAATCTTACCCCCTGTGCTGGTTAGCCATGAGTCTGTGACTTACAGCCACCTCCATGTGGCTGCACCTAATTGCCTAATACTTACCAGGGATCAGCAACACACTGGCAGACCACCTAAGCAGAAACCTACTGGACCGCCATGAATGGTAGCTCCACAGAGAAATCTTTTTGCAAATCACCCAGGAGTGGGGGACCCCAGAGGTGGACCTGTTTGCCTTGCACTTCAACCACCAGCTGCACAAGTTTTGTACCTGGGAGTATCCCCTCCTAGCATGGAAGGTGGATGCCTTGACCTTCCCCTGGAGTTCCCTCTTTGTGTATGCATACCCTCCTCTGTCCCTTCTTCCCAAGGTTCTGATCAAAATAAGAATGGAGAAACCAAAGGCTATCTTCATCACTCCAGATTGGCCCAGACAGTATTGGTACCCCTTACTATGCAGTCTGACCGTACAGCCTCTGAAGCTGCTTCCTGTAAAGTCAGACCTTTTGACCCAGGAGAGGGAGAAGGTACTGCACCCAGACCTCCAGACTCTCAAACTTTCAGCATGGCTTATACACTAAAAACTAACAAGAAGTCCCTGTTAAGCAAACCGGTCCTGGACATCATCACAGAGGCTAGAAGGCCCAGCACAAGAAAGTCTTATGCAGGAAAATGGAAAAATATTCTGCTCCTATAAACAATGGAAATGGGGCAGTACCTACCAGCCTTCCATCCCTCTCATCCTAGATTACTTAGCAGAGTTGCTCAATAGTGGTCTCTCCTTTTCTATTAAAATCCATGCCTTGGCCATCTCTGCCCATTATGATTCAGACCCACCCATCTTCTCTCATCCTTTGATTAAGGAATTCCTTAGAGGGGCTTTTAATATCAGGGCACCCAGAAGACCACCTACTCCACCCTGGGACCTGAATTATGTTAGAGAAACTAACCTTACCTCCTTTCGTACCTGCCGCTTCAGCAGAATTGAAATACCTCTCCTGGAAGACTGCCTTCCTACTAGCCATCACCTCAGCCAGAAGGGTCTCAGAACTTCAAGCTCTCATGGCTGTCGAGCCCTTCATAATTTTCCATGCAGACAGTCTCCCTGAGGACTAATCCCTCTATGCCCAAGGTGGCATCTGATGTGACCTTTAACCAGGCCATACACTTTCCCACCTTCTTTCCCAACCCACAAAACAAGGGGAAAGAATTCTACACTCACTAGATGCGCACATATCCCTCCGATACTATCTGGACCGCACTAAGCCGTTCAGAAAAACTGACCAGCTTCTTGTAAGCTTTGCCCCAGAGGCAGAGGGGAAGCCCATCTCCAAACAAACCATTTCCAAATGGATTTCACACTGTATCCATTTGTGCTACAGACTACATGGGAAATCTATCCCCAAGTCTATCTGTTACCCACTGCACTAGGGCAACCTCCACTTCCACTTCCTTCCTCAGAGGAGTACCTACCAGGGACATCTTAGAAACAGCCACCTGGACCTGTGTCCCATACCTTTACAATGCATTACCTCCTACCTCTTTTTTCTAAGTCTAAGGCAGGATTTGCCTCTGCAATTCTGCAGGCCTCCTGACCCATACCTAGGACTCTACCTGTCCTTCCACCCTTAATCTAAGCTTTAGGAATCCTCCCACAGGTGATGACTGCAACAGTGAAACACGAAGAACATAGTACAGTTGTGTACACTTACCATAAATGTAGATTTTCGAGTGTATTCACTGTTGCAGTCTTGGTTTCCCCTCCCTCCATCACCCATTTCACATCTTCCCTTGGGGAGACGCATGCTTCCCAATGTGGTTGTTAGCCTCCATGACCTCTTCTCTCTTTTCCCTGATGCTTCTGACGGGTTAGGGCAAGAAAAACTGATGTAATGATGTCTGCTGCCTTGCTTTATAGTACTGACGACCTGATGCCAGACTACAGGTAACTGCAGCAGGCGCACAAAAACATTGACTCTGATTTTCGGGCCGGCTGAGGGCTACCACAGCAGGAATAATCCACAGGTGAAGTCTGCAACAGTGAATACACTCGAATGTGTACATTTTATGGTAAGTGTTCGCAACTGTACTTTCCGCAGGACTCTGTCCTCCTTCCGGGATTCTCCCCAAGAATCCTCTTCCGCAAGCTGGGGTAGGGGATTCAGTGTTAGATGCTGAGACAGGAGGAGTGACGTTCTTAAATTGATTTAACATGAGTAAATCATTTTTAGAGTTTGTAGTAGTGATTTAAAATGTAATGTGTACTAGATGTAGAAATAATCTTAACAGCAGAGTCTTGGAAATATTTTTTTAAACACATTTACTGAATTATCACTTGTGACATTGGCAGACTTTATAACATTATGCATCCAAGTTATTTGAAAAAGAATTTGGTTAAGAACCAGTGCGTGAATTTGAAGACTCAGTACTGAGGAAGAAGAAAAATGAATGAATTGCACAAGAGTCTTAATGACTGTAGTAATCTTGATAAAATATTAAGGAAGTCTTGTTTCTGTTATAACCAGAGAACATTGTTTGGGCTATGGTGGCCTAGTTGTTTGTACAGTTGATAGTTGAGTGATAAGAGCAGATATCAAGTTGTTGCTTACATTTGATCTTCAACTTGATTGACTCTGATCTGGCATGGATCTGACTCTGCTATGTACTCCAGCATTGGATCCAAGCTCCTCCCCTACCCATAATGGCCCTTTCTCCCTCTTCCTCCAAATCTTGTTTGCCCCTTGTTTGATCAGCAGCATGCATCCCTCAGCTTCAAGCTGCTGTTATAGTAAGTTGTTTTTTGAGTCTTCTTTGCTCTATTTCTCATACTCAGCTTATCTTTATCTTTTCTAACATCTACCCTACCTCTTTATGCTCAGGCGTCGGTTAAAAAAAACAAAAAAACTTTCTCTCCACTTTTTGCCCTTTGTGGTGTGTGTGTGTGTGTGTGTGTGTGTGTGTGTTTCTTCTTATGGCCATGGCTGATAACACCCAAGCCTGGCTTCTAGAAGTACGCAGTGTGTGGGCATAAGCTCCCCCTGTCTAATGCCCACACTCTGTGCACGTCTGCCTGGTTGTTGCTCACCTGGATTCCTCCTGCTTGATCTGCACGGGCTTCAACCCCTGAGCGCTGATCGACAGGAGGAACAAACTCATCCTGAAAGGCCTCCTCACACCTCCAACGGAGGCCATTGCTGCTTCCTCCTCCACCCTGGCTTTTGGGACTCAACCTCCCGCCAAGAAATCCAGGGATGGAGAGAAGGCCCGATACAGGGATCGGCTGAGGAATTGGTCCCCAGACTGCGCTTTCTTGGTCGAACCCCTGACCATTTCCTGCTTGGATCCAAGTCAGGGCTCCCTTCTGCTCCGGTTGTCTCCCTTTTTGCTGGAGCTGGAGGTCTCCTTGGCTCCGCCCCCCCACCCCCCCTCCTGGCCTGGGTTGGCAGTGTCTTCCATGTGGTCCTCTTGGAGCCTGTCCAAACCAAGGTGGACAGGATGATGCTGAAGTTCATTCGGGCCCAGATGCATTTGGGAGTCTTGCCTGCCCCATCCCCCTCTGGAGTTGGGAACATGGAGTCCACCTTTCTTCCTATTACTACTTCAGTGATCCAGTTCCCGGTTTCGGAATCCTTTGGTCAGAGGATCACCGGTGTTGAGGGGTCGGCACCTATGGTCCCTGGTATCTCGATGCCGACCATTGCCCTGAGTGGTTCTGCTTAGACATTCTTGGAGCCATAGCTTCGGCGTGACGTCGACTTCGAGACTTTCAGGGTCATGCCTTCCTCTTGGAGTCTCAGCACAGGGAGGCTTGGCTTTGGGTCCCCCTTAGACATAGGGAGTGGCGGGTCCAGCCTTGGCCATTCCGACTTCGGGGATCCACTCGCCTTTTGGTTTTGAGGTGGTGGAGCGAGTTCTCTCGGCTCCTTCGAGACCATGGACACTTTCATCTTTTGAATCCATACTGGCTCCCTCTTTTTCTTAGCCGAAGTCTGCCATCCAAGTTCTCCCATGACCCCCCCCCCCCTTCGAAGAGCTCCCTTAGAAACGAACGTGTAAGAAGAGGCACTTAGATTCCTTGCTGGAGTTCTTCACGGATCACGGATGATGGCGACTTGGAGGATGGGGAGGGTTCCCCTCGATCACCCCCAGAGGATGTCTCTTTTGGAGACGTCATGGAGATCCTTCAGCAACGAGGTGGGTGATCTACCCACAAGCCCAACCCAGATGAGTCTGTATTCTTGGAGGCATTTGGCACAGGACCCTCCTACCTTCTGGGTGTCCCCTCCTGCTGATCCACTAGTAGATCTAAATCTCATCTAGGGCATGGAGGTAACTAGATTTGGTTGAGCCTATCCCCAGGTGCTTGAATAAAGTACTCGGTGCTGCTTCAGATAGACAACTCTGGCCAAAGGGTCTCCGGTCGATGCCACAGTGGTGGTGGTGGTGGCCTGCAAAAATGAGCTTGCACAGGAGAGCTCTTTGCTCCATCCTACGGACAGGGAGTTTCAGGTGATGCATCATTTTGGGAAGCGGACCTATGTGTTAGCCACCTTTGCCCTGCATGCGCTGAGTTATTTGGCACATGTAATCATACTGCAGAGGCACCTGGTCATAGAGGTCTCTGAGTCTTCCCCATGGTCCAGATTGGCAGAGTAGAAGGTGTTTTCCTCCCGCATGGCCACCCACCTCACTTCCATCTCTAATACAGCCATGAGGCTGCTGTCACAGGTTACCGAGGATGCCTCTAGGACTGCGAGAAAAAGTGTGACCATGAGGTGGCATGCCTGGGTCTGGCTTTGTGCTTTTTCAGAGCACTTCAAGGTGGGTTTCACGAATGCCCCTTATGATGGTTTCAGCTTGTTTGAAAAAAAACTGATGTCCTTCAAGAATGCAACTGCAGTCATAACATATGGGTTGTCCTGCCTCAGGCAGCCCTCGGTCGGCCGAATTCCAAAGTCTGGGTCCGGCGTCGGCTGGTGTCGCCTCCTCTCCGACGTCACAATGGCTGGAGTATAAAGGCATCGGCCGACGCCATCTTCTTCAGTCTTTCTTGCCGCGCGGTGCCCGAAGCAGAAGCAGTTCGCAAGTGCCGGTCGGTCAACTCCTGTGTTTTCAGTACGAAGTCATCTAAAGCTAAGTACCCCGTTGGGGAACATTTATTCTTGCCTCAGCCGATGTCAGAACAAATTGAGAAAGTTAATAATTGTTTGTCTTGTGGTAAACAAATACCGCATAAGGACTTCCATTCTCTCTGCCTTCCTTGCCTGGGCCCAGACCACGACGTCTCGGCCTGTGCTGCCTGTGCTTGCTTTAATAAGCGCACTCTCAGGCGCCGGGCAGAATTCGCCGAGGATTTTTTCGGTGAATCTTTTGCGTATATCTTGCAGTCGGATCTACCGACAACCCAATCTGCTAAAAAACGCAAGGACCGGGACCGACACCCTCGGCCCGCGTCCACTACCGATGCTACTCCTAAACCCTCTGCTAGTGCTCCGGTCCCTTCGGAAGTGGTAAATCCACCGCTCCAGGCCGGCGACACAGCGTTATCTCGACCTTCGGTCTCAGAGATCTCTCCGGTGCCGGTTGTTGATTTTCCTCTGGAAACCAAAGTTCTGGATCTTCCCGACACCATTTCTGTGGACAAGGTTACGCCTGCACGTGGGGCTGCTAGGCCTCCTGTATCCATGTCCAAGGCCTTTGCACGTGCTAAGGCCGCCAGTCAGGCCAAGGCCCATCCTAAACCTGCTGCCCAGCCCCCTTCCTCTGATGAGCAGATCATGTCTGGCTGCAGATCTTATTTCCCTTATCAGGGGGACTCAGCCTCATCCGGACAGGGGTTCTCAGCCACCTGCAGAGAAAAGGCCCAGAACTGAGCAGGCGGCCGACCTCTCTTCGGATGAAGCCTCTGGGGATTCTGAGCATTCTGATACCCAAGAAGAATCCTTCCAGGCCTACGAGGACTCTGATGCTGAGGAATCAATTCCCTCTGCCTCCCCTCCAGAGGATTTCTCTTTTGGTGAAGTCCTGCATTCCATGAGGGAACATTTTCAATGGCAGGGTCAGGAATTCTCTGACTCCAGGAAAGGCTCAGACCTTCCTCAAGCTTCCCAGCGCAGGCCTTTGGCTATTCCACCTGTTATGGATGTTTTGGATGATGTTTTCTCTGACTCCAGTGCTAACCCTGATTCTCTTCCTCCTGCTCCTGTCAAGCCGGACAGATATTATAGGGTCCCTGACACTCACAAGCACCTTTTTAAGGCCCACTCTGTGGATCTAGAAACGATTTCACAGGGCCCCAAGGGAGTGACTACCTCCTCTGCCAAAAACCCTCTGCCAGCGGACAGAGAAGCAAGGTCCCTGGAGAGATGGGGTAAAAAAGTATATACCTCTACTAGCCTAGCCATGAGGTCCCTTAACTGCCTTTTCCACATGTTTCAGTACCAAGATTTTCTCTTGGATGATTTACAGAAAAAGCTAGCCTCTCCTGAGCCTATTGATAAAAAGGCATTGCAGGATCATATACATAACACTCAGCAGGTTAATAACCATTTTCTTCAGTGTGGTTATGATGCATTGGAAGCTTCATGTAGAGCAGCTATGACTGGGGCTGTGATACGTAGACATGCTTGGTTAAAGGATCAGTCTTTGCCTGACCATGTTAAAGTAAAGTTACTTGATGCACCTCTGGAAAAACAGAAGCTGTTTGGTGCTAATGCACAAAATGTGCTGAAATCCGTAGAGGAAAAAGCATAGTCAGTACAGACAGTCAAGGATTTCCTGCACATTCAGACACCCAGATTCAGCAGAAACTGGCCCTCAAAGAATTGGTCTTTCCCCGGCTCAGACAAGTTTCAAAGGGGAAAAAGCAGACGGGCCCGAGGTAGAGGGCAATACCGAGGATCTTACAGGGGCCGCCAATGGCAATCTCCAAATCAAAGAAGTGGCACAGACAGTTCAGCTGCACCACAAGGACAATCACAATGACTTGACTTTCGTACCGCCTACAAAGGTTCCAAGAGAAGCACCTTTGGGCGGAAAATTATCCTTATTCTCTCAAAACTGGCATATCTTAACTAAGGACAACTGGATTTTGGATTTGATAGACAAAGGTTACAGATTCCACTTCCACACATTACCAATAAGACAAGGCATGCCAAACCTGCCACATCATCAAAGGGCAGAGGCGCTCGCTCAAGTTTCCAAGCTGTTAAGTATAAAAGCAATAGAAAGGGTTCCTCCTCAGGAACAAGGCCAAGGATTTTATTCAAGACTGTTCCTTGTTCCAAGAAAAGAAAACAAATGGAGACCCATACTGGACTTGTCAGCTCTAAACACTTTTCTTATGGTGCCAAAGTTCAAAATGCTGACGTTGCAGCAACTCCTTCCCATGCTGGGCAAGGGGTCTTGGCTGGTCACTCTGGACCTCAAGGAGGCATACCTGCATGTCCCAATCAGACAAAGCTGCAGAAGATACCTCAGATTTCTTGCAGGGACAGAGCATTATCAATTCTCAGCATTGCCGTTTGGCTTATCTACTGCGCCCAGAGTGTTCACGAAATGCCTGGCATCAGTAGTGGCACACTGCAGACTGCAGGATTCAAATATACCCTACCTGGACGACTGCCTCATACAAGCAGACAACAAACAAACCTTAAAAGAAAATTTGGACTATGTCATGCATCTACTGCAAGCCTTGGGATACACAGTCAACATTCAGAAGTCAAAACTACTGCCATCCCAACAGATTATCTTCCTAGGAGCCAAACTGGACACAGAAAACCAAATGGCCTACCTCACAGAGGAAAAGCAGCAGCATTTACCAGAGTACTTCAAAGGCCTAGCAAAACTCTCCCAGCTGACTGCAAGGAAAATCCTGCAGGCCCTGGGGTTCATGGCATCTTGCATCCTTCTGATACCTTTGGCAAGACTTCATAATGGTATTTAAAAAAACTTATGGTCTCAACACAGCCACAGCCTAGAGGACATAATCCCACTTATTCCATGTCTACAAAAGGAATTCTTATGGTGGGCTCAAGCCAGTCAGCAAAACAAAGGCATGTCTTTCAACAGACCTCAAGCAGGTCAAATGATTACAACAGACGCCTCAGACCATGGATGGGGGGCGCACATGGAGGGCAGATGCATTCAAGGTCTTTGGACGCCAAAGGAAAGGCATCTGCACATAAACCAAACGGAGATGTTGGCAGTGATACATGCAATCGAAACTTTCGGAAAATCACTTCAACAAGGTCATTTGCTAATAAGGACAGACAACACCATTGTCGTGTGGTACATAAACAAGCAGGGAGGCACTCATTCTTATCCACTCTGCAGACTAACAATGCTTCTCTGGGAAAAATCTCTGAGCCTGAAGATACATTTACAATCCCAGTTTGTAGCAGGCAAGGACAATGTACTGGCGGACCAGCTGAGCAGAAATTTTATGGATCCACACGAATGGATGCTGCACCCCTACATTTTCTCTCAACTGACGAAGACATGGGGAAGGCCGGACGTAGATCTTTTTGCTTCCCACTTAAATCATCACCTGGAAAAGTTCTGCACAAGGACTCACCATCCTCTAGCCTGGAAAACGGATGCTCTCTCCTTCAGCTGGAATTCTCAAAAAATTTATGCATTCCCTCCTCTGCCTCTGCTGACCAAGGTGTTACTGAAGATCAAAGCAGAACAACCAACAGGCATTTTGATAGCTCCGGACTGGCCAAGACAACACTGGTACCCATTGCTATTGACCATAACTCGGACCAAACCATGGCCTCTGGCCCTATGGCCCCTGCTCTTAACACAACACAATTACAGGACTGTTCATCAAGACCTGAAAACATTACATCTGACAGCCTGGAGGCTACCATGATTCCTCCACCTAACTTTCTTTCCAAATCAGTTCAAGAGATCTTGCTGGGAGCACGCAGACCTTCCACCAGAAAAACCTATTCGGCCAAGTGGAAGAGATTCAGCATCTGGAATGCCAACAGGGGTCAGGACACAGCATTACCGAGTATACCTCAGATATTAGAATACTTGGCAGAATTATTTCATACTGGACTCTCATACTCTTCAATAAAGATTCATGCCTCAGCAATCTCAGCAAAATACAACTGTGACCCTTCAGTGTTTTCACATCCTCTGCTACGACAGTTTCTAAGAGGGATAAAGATTATCAAACCTCCCAGAAAACAGCCAGTACCTGCATGGGACCTCAATTATGTGTTGGAAAAATGAACTCTTCCTCCATTTGAACCAGCAGCAACTTCAGAAATACAATTTCTTTCATGGAAAACGGTCTTTTTATTGGCAGTCACATCTGCAAGAAGAGTTTCGGAGATTCAGGCACTCATGGCAGTACCTCCTTTCCTCATTTTTAATCAAGACAGAGTTGCTCTAAGAACAAATCCTACATTCATGCTAAAAGTAATTTCCAGGGTGTCTCTAAATCAAGCTATTCACCTGCCTACATTCTTCCCCAGTCCTCAAAATAGGGGGGGAAAACTACTGCATACTTTGGACATACACAGACAACTACGTTACTACTTGGACAGAACTAAGGCCACCAGAAAGTCTGACCAACTGTTTGTAGCCTATGCTGCTGGAGTACAAGGAAAAGCAATCTCCAAACAAACAATTTCAAAATGGATTGGACATTGCATCAGATTCTGCTATTCATTCCATGGAAAAGGTGTGCCAGCCAATATTAGGCCACATTCCACCAGAGCTTTAGCCACTTCCACAGCTTTCCTAAGAGGAGTGGCAACAAAGGACATTTTAGAGGCTGCTACATGGAGCTCCGTGCATACATTTTCCAAGCACTACAACCTGCCTTTATACTCCAGATCCCGAGCAGGCGCTGCTTCGGCAGTCCTGCAGGGGATTTTAGCTACACCATCCTTATCATAGATCCATCCACCCCCAGCTTGGCTATGGTATTCAACCCATATGTTATGACTGCAGTTGCATTCTTGAAGGACATAGTACAGTTTTGTACCTACCATAAATGTAGATGTCCGATAGATATGCAACTGCAGTCGGATTTTCCCACCCTCCTACCCCTCTGTATCCTTCTTTTTTGGGTCCCTACCCCTTTTCCCATTAGCTGGGGGTACTTCCTATGGTGTATCTGTGTATTACTGTTGTGCATGTTTGGATTATTTTTATCCATTTACCAAATTTAGCCTTCCTAGGAGGGCATCTGGCATCTGGGGCAAGAAACACTGAAGAAGATGGCGTCGGCCAATGCCTTTATACTCCAGCCGTTGTGACGTCGGAGAGGAGGCGACACCAGACGACGCCGGACCCAGACTTTGGAATTTGGCCGACCGAGGGCTGCCTGAGGCAGGACAACCCATATGTTATGACTGCAGTTGCATATCTATCGGACATCTACATTTATGGTAGGTACAAAACTGTACTTTCATGATACTTTAGTCCATTGCGAGAAGGACTGGAAGACTTTGTCTGCCATTGGGATCCACTTCTCCACCCCATAATGATCCTTCTCTAGGCATCAGCGTGGGGTTAAGAAGATGTGGTTTCAAAAGTCTCAAAGTTCTTCCAAAGACGTTCAGGATTAGCCTTCCCTTTGAGGCAGAGGGTAATATGATGGATGTTGCCCTCGTGGTGTGTGTGTGTGTGTGTGTGTGTGTGTGTGTGTGTGTAAGACCATCTCTGCACTGATTGGCCTGGCAGTCAATTACAAGCAATCAATGGTTTCTGCAGATCATGTCCAGAGGTTACTCTATTCCCTTTCTACATCCCACAGTCCTTTCCAACACCTCCCAGACATGCCCACCCGGTCAGCGGAGGAGGCAGCCACAGAAGTTACCAGGCTGCTTTAAACGAGCAATCCAGCCTGTTCTCAGAGACCAGTCCAGATCAGGCATTTATTCCAGGTTCTTTAGTGACAAAGAAAACTGTGGGACTGGGTCTTTCAGCCCTGAACCTGTCAATCGCCAAGATGAAATTCTGTATGGTCACCCATCAATCCATTCTGCCATTCTTTCAGATAAATGACTGGATGTGCTCGGTAGACCTGCAGGAAGTGTACTACCATATCAATATGAATAGGTGCGCTTGGAGGTTCCTCTGCTTCCGGCTGGGAGCCAATCACTTTCAGTTGAGAGCGCTTCCCTGTGTTCACCATAGTGATGGCGTTAGTGGCGGCCCACCTGCAGCTTCGGGGGTTTCAGATCTTACCCTTTCTGGACGATTGTCTCCTCTGTGCTCCCTCCATGCATCAGTTGATTTGAGCCAAGGATCATCTCCTTCAGATTGCTTTGTTCTTGGGCATAACCATAAACCTCGGCAGGTCTCAGCTGACACCAATGCAGGTAGTGGATTTCATAGGTGCTCGATTGGACATTAGGCAAGGCAGGGTGTTTCTACCTCCAGACAGACTGCCATCACTCATTCACCATGTGCTTTACATTCTCCTTCCCACCTCCCCCTGGCAGGCACGATTCTTTGAGCGTTGGGATCCATTGCGGCCATGATTACTCTCGTCCCAACTGCACGTCTTCATATGAGATTTCTACAATGGACTTTAGCGGTTCAGTGGTCTTTACTAGACCTTCCCTTGTCACATCCTGTTCTACTGTCCTGTGTGTGCAAGTACTCCCTTCTTTGGTGGCTCTAGTCCCCGGACCTCATTCAGGGTCATCCGTTTGTTGCTCCCTCCCCAGCGATCACTGTGAACACGGACCCCTCCCTGCTTGGGTGGGGGAGGAGGTATTGCATGGGAAGGTCGGTCCAAGGCACGTGGTCCTCTCTGGATACCAATCTACATACCAGTGTCCTGGAGATGAGGGCATTACAATTGGCATTGGAAGTTCTCCATTCCTTTTTTCTTCTGGGGAATATTGCCATACAGATGGACAATATGTCAGTAGTTTGGTGTATCAGCAAACAGGGAGGGGACCAGATCTTATACCCTTTGTCACAAAGCCATGAGATTGTGGGAGTGGGCTATCTCCAGCGGCCGTTTTCTGGTAGCAATGCACATTCCGGGAAGTCCAACATATTGGCGGACAGGCTCTGCAGGTCTATTCTGATGCCTTACTAGTAGTCTCTGAATCCTTCAGTACCGGAAAAGATCTATCTAAGGTGGGGTCAGCCTTGCTGCAATCTCTTTGCCTCTCCTAATGCGAAGAGCAGCGAGTATTCCGCTGTGACCCCCCCCATCCAGGGGGAGTCCACCCAAGACACTGTAGTTCATGCTTGGCTCTCCCGTCTACTGTATGCTCCTCTGCTCCCTCTAATTCCCAAATTAATTCAGAAAGCTGCACAGCTGGGGAGCTCAGTGATCCTCCTCGCTCCTTTCTAGCCTCGCCAAGTTTGGTTCCCCACTCTGTGGTCTCATGTAATGTGTCCTTTCTGGATGCTAGATCCGATTCTGGATCTGATTACACATCCCGCAGGAATTCCTCACCCAGACTTGGCCTGAAGCTCATGGCTTGGCTGCTCCAATTCCCTTGATAGTTAGGACTCTCGAGCGGTCTTCTACTGGTAAGATCTTGGTAGCGGCTCACAAATCTTCGACCAGGAAGGTTTGAGTAAATGGAAGTATTTCTCGATTTGGGTCTCTCAGCATGACCTGACTCCTTACACTGCGCCAGTGTCTGTCATTTTGGAGTTTTTGGCGGACATATTTAACCATGACTATAGTTTCTGTACAGTTAAGGTGCAACTGGCAGCAATTTCTAACTTTCACATAGGTGAAAATTCGGCTTCATTGGCTTCTTCTAAACTTTGTAAGGCCTTTTTGAAAAGTACATTTCTCCTTAGGCCTCATGTTAAGGACCCAATGCCCCCTTGAGATCCTTCTTTTGTGCTGCAGGCCTTTATTCTCCTTTCGAACCAGCGGCCACGGTTGATTTGCAGATTCTGTCATGGAAACAGCTTTTTTGATAGCAATTACCTCAGCCAAGAGGGTTTCTAAGATTCAAGCCTTATCAGTCCAAGCCTCCTTATATGATCTTCCATAAAGATAGGGTGTCCCTGTAGACTAATCCATCTTTCCTACTGAAGGTGACATCAGAATCTAGTATTAACTAGCTCAGCAGATTACCAGTTTTCTTTCCAAATTTCCAAAATAAGGGAGAGTACAAATTACACTTGCTTGACGTCCACAGGCAGCTGCATTTCTATTTGCAAAGTACAAAATCCTTTCGTAAGTCAGACCAACCTTTTTATTTCCTTTGTCAAACCTTTCTTGAGAAAGCCTGTTTCTAAAGTTACTGTTGCTCCTTGGATTTCTGAATGCATTTCATTGGCCTATCGAGCCAAAGGGTTAATTCCACCAGGGCATGTCTGGGTGCATTCTGCCCGGTCTTTTGCTACTTTAGCAGCTTTTTGGTCCAGGGTTTCGTTAGATGATATCTGCTCTGTGGCTACCTGGGCTTCATCGCACACATTTGTCTCGCATTATAAACTGGACCTTCTTTCCAGGGGCAGGATATCCTTTGGCTCAGCTGTGCTCCGGAACATCCTTCCATGAGGACCTCCCAGGGTTTATTGGCAGCCGGGGACTCTGTCACTCAGGTTGAAGATCAAATGAAAGCAACCACTTATGTGCTTACCATAACGTTCCCTCTGAGTTATTGCTTTCTTCAACCGTCCCTCCCTCCTTCCCCCAGCCTTGTGTGGGCTGTGTAGTGGACTGGATGGAAGAATTATAGCCCCTCTATCCTGGCTAGTCTTCCCTTTAAGGCTTTTGTGGGTTGTGTCAGGTTTATAGGCAAATTTTCTGGGTTGGGATGCTGCTGTTCTGCAACAAACTTGGTCTGAGGGGAGGAGCTTGGAGTTTGGATCCGATGCTGGAGTATGAGGCTAAGTTTGATCCGTGCAGGATCAGTCCTTCAGGTTGAGGACAAATGTAAATCAACAACTCCGATGGAACTGTATGGTAAGTACATAACTTATTTGTTTTGTTAGTAATTGGCATATTCTTGTTGGCAGTCAGGCAACCAATAATGCCTTACTGGGAGTGTGTCATTGTGTAAATAATGCCTGCTTAGGGGTGTTCTGAGGCACAATGCCACAGGTGTAATTCACTTTCTTTTCTCCAAAAATTTTCTGTTGTAGGAGGGGGATTAAGGGGAGTGAAGTTGAAATGAGAGTCAAAATCAGAGGTGTCCCTGAAAAAATGGTCAGGTCGGAGGTGTGGACTTCATATGTTTTAGAAGAAAATGCATGTTAACATAATTAATGTTATAGGAACTTTCCAATTTTATAAAAGTAACATTTAAAATCTCTTCCTATTTTTGAGCCTTTATTCTCTCATTATTTTAGGCTTTGTACAATTTTTTTGAGCTAAGAGGTTGAGAGGTATGGATACTTTTTTTTTGTTTTGAGAGTTTTTGATCCAATGCACAAGTGCGAGGTCTAGCTCTCTCGCGTGCGCTCTCTCTCTCTCAAGCACAAACACACTTTTCTTTTTTAAATTTTACACTTGATAAGTGGTGCTTTATCTCTGTTATAGTCAGAGCTCCACAGCAGCTTAATATGCTGCTGTGAAGTGCCGGGCTCATTCTTCAGTGGGCATTACCCGTACATTAACACTGCTGCTTGGGAATATTTGTTTTCTAGTCAGAGTGGTGATGTACATATGCAGGTGATGGTCATTAGTTATTAATAAGAACGGGAGAGGTGTTAAAAATGTTTAAGGGTAGAAGAAGAAAGATCAGTGGTTAATAAAATGGGAACTTGTAGATATTCATCTTGTTCCAGTTGCAGATTGGCCTAATGTTTTTCTTTGTCAAGAGTATAAGGGGGAATAAGAAAGTTAAATTAGAATGTACAGAGATCCACTGATAAGTTAATGCCAGTGTTTCACCTTGGGTTGAATGCATTTATTAATTACAGATGTGTTTTGAAATGTAACATGAAACAAAGGAGATGTAAACAGTGAATTTTTATGGGATGATGAGAGCTGTGTTTATTTCTTGTGATTTTTGATTTTTTTTTTTGTAAGTTTTGGAGTTAACATTGGTTGGTATGCTTACATACCAGCAGTCAGCTTTTCTGTTTGCTTATATTTATTGCTGTGATTAGTCATTGTGCTGCAGTGTTAGCTGTGCACCCAGTGGTGACTTCATAATTCAGTCACTTTCTTTGCCACAGTTTGGGCATCTGAAAGGAGTATCCCAGGTGGTAGAATTTTTCTGAACCTGAGTAGTAGCAGCATTTGGTACCTTGACTCTGTTAAACTTAAGACCATCTGAGAAAAGCAACAAATACTGAAAGCCTAATCTATTTTTCAAGGTAATACTCCATAATGATTAGAAGGAGCCCTGGGTATTAGAAAATAGATGCAAAATTAGCATTATCCTATTTGCAACTGTTGGAAGTATAGACAGATTAATATGCAGGTTGTATGAAGTATGTACCGAAAGCTTGTAGTAGCACTTTGAAAAAGATACAAATACAGGAAGATTTGATAATGGGATGGGAGCTTGCCTACTTAAAGGGAGCACAGAGATTTGTAGCACTGCCAGACTCATTTAAGAAGTAAAGCAAACCTAACTATTTGATGATGCCCTTCTGTTCCAATGTTGCAGTATTCTACTAGTGGGTTTACCCTTCTTCCGCACAGCTTGTCCGGCCAGGGTCTGACGTAGATGCAAGTACGTGGGCCATAAAGGTGACGTCTGCACGCACCAGTCCTCAGAACTTTTCAGCTGCCAGCTGTACACCAGGTGTTCCTACTTGCAGGCGTCTGATCTGTTTTGCATTAAAAAGATAAGTACCTCATTGGGGCCTTTTTTTCTTCAGTCCTTGTTTTTGATGGTCTGTTCATGTCCGGTAAGAGTAAGTGCAACTGTGGTAGTCAAATCCCCCACAAAGACACCCACGACCATTGTCTTTTTTTGTTTAGGTAGGGAAAACGATTACAAAAACTGCCCCATCTGTAAGTCATTCGTCCCAAAGACCCTTTGCCATCGCTTATAGGCTCTCGACTTTTATACTTGGAAAACCAGTGCCTTAGACTTTAACCCTCAGATCCGACTCTGCTGCATTTATACAGACTTAGATCCTAGTCTCGAGCTCCTCCCTTTACCCAGCTTTGTCAGATCTGGTTTGCTGCTAGCAGTCACAAATGTGTTTTTTGTGGTCTCTAGTTTCGAGAGTAGCAGTTCCAGGAATCTTTTGGGAAATTTGTCAGCTAAGTTGATTCTTCTTATTATTGCCAAATCTTCTCAATTTACCTCCCCTCCCATTGGTTCTCTGAGGCGTTAGTCGTTCCTGTTCCTTCCCTGTGCTTTTTTCTTTGGGCCTGGACCCCTCTTGTGACATAAAAAAAAAAGTAAAAAGGGGTTTTTGTTTAGGCAAATTGTCTTTATTACTGTGTGATAGTTTTGCTGAGGGTTGATAGTTATAGTTGTCTATTCACTTGACAGTTTTTTTGTCTTCTGTGTGTGGTCTTATTGCTAGTTTAACATAATGTCAGACAGACCTACTGGATGTTGTTCGTGTTTCACTGTTGCAGTCATCACATTTGGGTTATCTACTTGCAGTAGCCCTCAGTCGGCCTGATTATCAAAGTCTTCAGTCCTGTGTCGGTTGCCGTTTCATCTTACATGATGCATGCAGCTGAAGCCATTACATCAGTCTTTCTTTGCCGTGCGGTGCCCGAAGCAGAAGCAGTTCGCAAGTGCCAGTAGGCTGACTCCTGAAATTTTCATTTTCGAGTTTCAGAACCGAAGTCTTCAACTTAAGCTAAGTACCCCCATTGGGGAAACTTTTTCTTGCTCTAAACCAATGTCATTAAATATCAATAATTGTATTTGTTGTGGAAAGCAAATACCTCATAAAGATTTTCATTCGTACTGCATTCCTTGCCTAGGCCCTTACCACGACATAACTCGCTGTCGGTTTTGTACCTTATTTAAACAACAAACTATTCGTTGTTAGTATATTTACGCTTCTAAATATTTCAGTACTCTGTTCAATTATCCAGATATGGCTTTGGTAAGCCACCCGACTACCGACATTCCGAAAAATAACACAAAGATAAAGAGAGAGACAGGCCACCTAGGTCCAAAGCTGCCGACGACGCTTCTCCTAAGCTAGTTGCCAGTTCGCCGGTACTCAGTGAGACGCCTTCTCAGCCCCTGATACCCGCTACTTCAGATTCACAGGCCAATACTGAGACCCATTCTGAGTCTGGTATGCTGCGAGATGCTTCAACTGTTGAACCTGTGGATGTCTCTACTTTGGATGGGTCTGGAGCCACTGTGCAGGCACCGGCTTCTGAGGGTGTATTCAGGCCTACAGACTTGTATATTAAACCAACGCTGTCGTCTTATTCAAGGCCTAAAACTCAATCCATGCCTGGAAAAATGACGCCCAGACTGCATGTTCAGGCCTTTATGCCTAAAAAACAAATGATAAGAATGGCTGAAGACCTTATTAATCTGGGGAAAGCAACCTTTCCCCACTAAGAGACCTAGGACTGAATTTGGCTATGAGTCTTCTGAGTAGGATTCTGAAATTTCCGTTTCTTCTGATGACCAGGATTTACCCTTCTCTACCTATGAGGATTCTGATGCAGATGACTCAATTCCCTCTGCTTCCCCTCCAGAGGATTTCTCTTTTGGTGAAACCTTGCATACTATTATGGAGCATTTCTGCTGGGAAAGCCAGAATTACTCTGATTTTAAAAAGAGGCGTAGGGATTTCCTACTCATGCCCCAACACAGGCCTTTAGCTATCCCCACTGTGCTGGACATTGTTGATGATGCCTTTACTGAGTGTTGCTTGGCCCCTGACTCCTTATCTCCTGCTCCCAGAAAACCAGATAAATATTACTGGGTTCCTGACTCTCACAAGTTCCTCTTTAAAAATTCTACTGCTGATCCTGAGACCATTGCACAGGGACCCAAGGGCATAAAGGCTACTGTTTGTGTCTTTCGTCTTTTCCCGGTTAGGGCTCGCCACAGCGGAACTCCGGTCCGCTAATGATTGGTAGTGGATTTTTACGCACTGGTTTACCAGTCCTGATGCACAACCTTCAACAAAGGCTCGCCCCATTCACGTATGCCTCCACACAGAAGACACTCTAGCTGAGAATCGAATGGGACAACGTCTTGCTATGAGGCGACAATGCTACTGAAAATCCTACCCTGTCTGATAGAGATTCCAGGGCACTGGATAGATAGGGTAAGAAGGTGTACATTTCTGCAGTCTTGGCCATTAGGGCCTTAAATTGCCAGTTTCATATGTTAAAGTATCAGTAGCATATTATTGGATTGCTTAAACAGAAAATTATGTTGATTCCTGACTTTGCTGAAAATAAGGATTTACAGGATTTAATGCATTCTGCTGAACAAGTTGGAAAACATACTTTGCAATGTGGTTTTGGTTCACTAGAGGCATCTTGCAGGGCTGCTGTTACTGGGTCTGTACTTAGAAGGCATGATTGGCTTAAGGAGCAGTTTTTGCCAGATCATGTTAAAGCTAAATTGTTGGATGCTCCCTTAAACCAGGACCACCTGTTTGGCAACAAAGCAGTAGTAGTACTTAAAAAGATGGAGGAAAAAGGTAAATCTATGCAAACTGTTAGATTTCCTGCAAGTGCAGCCTCCAAGATTTAGTAGGCATTGACCCTCTAAGAATTGGTCCTTTCCTGCCTCTTCCAGGCCTTCAATCCAAACTCAGACCCAGCAGAACACTCGGGCTTCAGTCCCAAGGTGCACACAGGACTAAGCAGTGGGGCGCTCCCACTTCCAAAGCAGGGAGTAGTAAGACCCCCCACCCCCCAATGGTAAACTGTCTCAATGACTTAACTTTAAAACTTCAAAGCCCTTCTCAACTGACTGCTCCTTTAGGGGGAAAGATTTCTCTGCAGACAAAAAACTGAACTCATTATCCAGGACAAGTGGGTTTTAAATATGGTTTCCCATGGCTACAGATTCCACTTCCACACTTTACCTACCCCTAAATCAGTGGGCAGTGGCTCAAAAGCAAGTTCTTTCTCTGTTAAGTATAAGGGCTATTCAAACTGTCCCATAAAAAGAAAGGGGACAAGGTTTCTGTGCCCAGAAAAGACAACTCCTGGCATCCTATCCTGGATCTCTCTATCCTAAACACTTTTTTGGTGATCCCAAAATTCAAGATGCTAAGTTTTCACCAGTTTCTCCGTATGCTAGGAAAGGATGCCTGGTTGGCAACACTGGATTTAAAGGAAGCCTACCTGCACATCCCAATCAGAGAATCTTGTAGAAGATACCTACACTTCAAAGCAGGCTTCATGCACTATCAGATGTTCATAGTGCATACAGCTGCAGTTATTACAGATGGGTTATCCTGCCATCAGGCGGGTCCTCGGTCGGCCGAATTCCAAAGTCTAGGTCTGGCGTCGGTTGTCGTCGCTTCTTCCCTGACGTCAGTGCGGCAGGGGTATAAAAGAGGCAGCCAACGCCATTTTCTCCAGTCTTTCTTGCCGCGCGGTGCCCGAAGCAGAAGCAGTTCGCAAGTGCCGGTCGGCCAGCTCCTGAGATTTACGAAAGTATTTCAGCTGAAGTCTTCTTGAAAGCTAAGTACCCTGTTGGGGAAACTTTTCTTGCCTCAGACCGATGTCAGACAAAGTTAATTGCATTTTATGTGGGAAGCAAATACCGCATAAGGATTTCCACTCTTTCTGTATACCTTGCTTAGGCCCAGACCATGACGTCTCGGCCTGCCGTTTTTGTGCCAGATTCAACAAGCGGACTATTAAGCATCGGGCGGAGTTCCCCCTTCACGTTTTTGGCAAAAAAATTAATTATATTATGTCGTCGGATACTCCGACTCCAGTTTTGAGCAAAAACCGCAAAGATAAGGACCGACATATGAGGTCCGCACCATCTACTGAAACCACGCTAAGGCCGACTACCGGTTCTCCGGTACTCAGCGAGGCGCCTACGCAGCCCCTGAGTACCGATGACACTACATTACCGGTGTCTTCAGTACCCGAGGTCACAGGCTCCTCGGCCCCCATTCCTACTACAGATACCGACGCCACTCCTGGCAGGGAAACTCAGAATTTAGACAGGCCTGCCATTTCTCAAGGGGTCTTCAGGCCTTCCTCCTTCTTTATTTAAAGCCTTCACTAAATCTAAAGCAGCCATGAAAACCAAAAAACAGGTTCCTCAGACCCCCTCTCAAGGCACCATGCCTAAAAAGCAGATGCTTAAAATGGCTGAGGATTTGATTACTCTTATCAGGGGTTCTCAACCCCCCTCTGACAAAAGGACCAGATTAGAGGAAGACTACCCTTCCTCAGATCAAGCTTCTATTACCTCAGAACTATCTGAGGACCAGGATTATGCCTATTCTCCATTCGAAGACTCTGATGCAGAGGAGTCTATTCCCTCGGTCTCCCCCCCTGAGGACTTCTCTTTTGGGGAAACCCTGCATACATTGAGGGAACACTTTCACTGGGAAGGCCAAGACTACTCAGATTCCAAGAAAAGGCTCAGGGAATTTATTCTGATCCCCCAGCATAGGCCCCTGGCTATCCCTCCTGTTTTAGATATATTGGATGATGTGTACACAGAAGCCAGCCTTAATCCAGATTCTTTGCCTCCAGCTTCCTGTTAAACCAGACAGGTATTACCGGGTTCCTGATTCTCACCAGTTCCTATATAAAAGCCATACTGCTGACCCAGAAACAATTTCACAGGGTCCCAAGGGAATTAAGTCCTCTACTGCTAAAAATCAATTACCTTCAGAGAGAGATTCCAGAGCTTTAGAAAGGTGGGGGGAAAAGGTGTACACCTCGGCCACTTTAACCATGAGGGCATTAAACTGTCAGTTCCATATGTTGAAGTATCAACAGTTTTTGATATCTCAGCTGAAAAGCAAGATGACACAACCAGAACAACCAGATTTAAAAAAGTTGCAGGATTTGTTGCATGGTGCAGAGCAAGTGGGTAAACATACCTTGCAGTGTGGTTTTGATGCTTTAGAGGCCTCATGTAGAGCTGCTGTTACGGGGTCCGTTATACGTAGGCATGCTTGGCTCAAAGAGCAAACCTTACCAGATCATGTCAAAGCTAAATTATTAGATGCACCTCTTCAAAAAGATGTATTGTTTGGTGTTAAAGCTGAGGAGGTACTAAAGAAAATGGAGGAAAAAGTGAAATCAATGCAAACAGTGAAAGATTTCCTGCAGGTACAACCTCCACGTTTCAGCAGAAACTGGCTTCAAAAAATTGGTCCTTTCCAGCCACGGACAGACCTCAAAGGGGCAGATACAGATGCCCAAGGGGTAGAGGGCAACCTCAAGGATCTTTCAGAGCAAGACAGTGGCAAGCACCAACCTCAAGAGGTGGAGAAGATAGATCACATTCTTTTAGAAAACAGACACAATGACTTCCCCCTACACCTGCCAAGCAAAGCTTTAATGGCAGCACCTTTGGGCGGAAAACTGACATTATTCTCAAAAAATTGGCATATTGTTACAAAAGACAAATGGATTCTGGACATTATAGACAGAGGCTACAGGTTCCACTTTCACACCCTTCCAAAATGAGAGGCATGCCAAACCTGCCACAAAATCAAAGGGCAGAGGCACAAAACAAATTTCAGCTCTCATGGACATGAAAGCAATTCAAGAGGTACCTGCAAAGAACAAGGTCAAGGGTTTTATTCCAGACTATTCCTGGTACCAAGGAAAGACAAAGATTGGAGACCTATCTTAGACCTATCCATCCTAAACACATATCTACAGGTGCCAAAATTCAAGATGCTCACATTACAGCAGCTTCTTCCCATGCTGGGCAAGGAGTCTTGGCTGGTAACATTGGACCTCAAGGAGGCATACCTGTATGTCCCTATCAGACAAGATTGCAGAAGATACCTCAGATTTCTTGCAGGTTCAACCCATTACCAATTCTCTGCATTGCTCTTTGGCTTATCTACTGCGCCCAGAGTGTTTACGAAATGCCTGGCATCAGTAATCGCCTTCTGCAGACTACAAGGGAATACAAATCTACCCATATCTGGACGACTGCCTGATCCAAGCGGACAGCAAGGACATACTACTGCAGCACCTGGCGTTTGTAATAAAACTGTTGAACTTCCTGGGGTACACAGTCAACAAAAAGAAATCAAAACTAATACCCTCTCAACAAATAATTTTCCTGGGTGCCAGCTTGAATACAACCACCCAGATGGCCTACCTCACGCCAGACAAACAAGGGCAGCTATCTCAATACTTCAGAAAATTGGCAACTTTCACCAGGCTAACTGCATGGAAAGTCCTGCAGGGTCTGGGATTCAAGGCATCTTGCATCCTACTAATCCCATGTGCAAAGCTGCATATGAGGAAACTTCAATGGTACCTAAAAAACGTATGGTCTCAACACAGCCACAGCTTGGAAGCAATTATACCACTTATTCCATGCCTTCAAAAGGAATTTTGTGGTGGGCTCAAGCTTGCCAAAGAAACACAGGTCTTCCTTTCTGTGTACCTCAAGCAACTCAAATCATCACAACAGATGCCTCAGACAATGCCTGGGGAGCACACATGACAGATCAGTGCATTCAGGGAAAATGGACCCGAAAAGAGAAGCACCTTCACATCAACCAAAAGGAAATGCTAGCCGTGGAAAATGCTATTATGACCTTCAAAGACCTACTGCATCCAGGCCAGCTATTGATAAGGACAGACAACACCACAGTGATGTGGTACATAAACAAACGGGGGAACTCATTCATACCCTCTGTGCAGGCAAGCCATGACCCTATGGAACACAGCACTGGAATTGCAAATTCAACTACAGGCACAATTCCTGCCAGGGAAGGAAAACACACTGGCAGACAACCTAAGCAGAAATATGACAGATCCTCACGCATGGAAGTTGCATCCTCAAGTTTTCACAAAGATAACTCGGGCATGGGGACAGCCAGACATAGATCTCTCTGCTACCCACACAAATTGCCAGTTGAAAAAATTTCGTTCAAGGAACTATCATCCACAGGCCTGGAAAGTGGATGCACTTTCCTTTAATTGGGCAACATTGACAATCTATGCCTTCCCGCCTCTTCCTCTGCTGCCCAAAGTTCTATTAAAAGCCAGAGCAGAGAGGCCGAAAATGATTCTCATTGCTCCAGACTGGCCAAGACAACACTGGTATCCACTACTGAAGAGCCTGACACATTCCCCACCGTGGATCCTACCTCTAGTCCCTCTTCTGTTGTCCCAGCACAGCTACAAGACCCTTCACAGCCATCTCAAAACCCTAAATCTAGCTGCATGGAGAATTCCTTGATTTCCCAACAGATTCTCCTCTCCAAGGAGGTGTAGGATGTCATCTTGGAGGCCAGAAAACCTTCTACTAGAAAAGCCTACTCCGCTAAATGGAAACAATTTTGTGCCTGGAATCAAGAAAAGGGACAGAATCCTTGGGTAATAAATATACCTCAAGTTTTACAGTACCTAGCTGAGATCTTAAACAATGGACTTTCCTTCTCCTCCATCAAGATCTACACTTCAGCCATTTCTGCACAATACAACACAGATCCTCCTTTATTCTTTCATCCTCTCTTAAGACAGTTCCTCAGAGGGGCAAAGAATATAAAACCCCCAAGGAAACCACCAGTCCCTGCTTGGGACCTCAGCTTCGTATAGGAAAAGCTGACCCTTCCTCCCTTCGAGCCAGCTTCTTCAACAGAGCTACAATACTTGTCATGGAAAACAGCCTTTCATCTGGCTATCCCCTCAGCACGCAGGGTTTCGGAGCTACAGGCCCTCATGGCTGTGCAACTTTTCATCATTTTCCATCAGGACAGTTTTTCCTTACGAACCAACCATACCTTTATGCCAAAGGTAGTATCCAGTGTAGCTTTGAATCAGACTATCCACTTACCTACCTTTTATCCTAATCCACAAAACAAAGGGGAAAGACTACTACATTCCTTGGACATTCACAGACAACTTCGTTACTGTTTGGACAGGACAAAGCCATTCAGAAAATCTGATCAACTCTTTGTGTCCTATGCTGCAGGTGCTCAAGGAAAGGCTATTTCCAAACAGACAATTTCAAAATGGATAGCCCACTGCATATGCTTTTGTTACTCATTTCATGGAAAAACTGAGCCTGCATGCATCAGATCCCACTCCACCAGAGCCACAGCTTCCTTTGCAGCCTTCCTCAGGGGGGTCCCTACCAAGGACATTTTGGAAGCAGCCACCTGGAGTTCAGTGCACACTTTCTCCAAGCACTATCACCTCCCACTATACTCAAAATCTAGAGCGGGCTTTGCCACAGCAGTCCTGCAGGGCATCCTGGCCCCTCCTAGTTCCACTTAGTGCCTACCACCCTTACTTAGCTTTGGGATTCTACCCATCTGTAATGACTGCAGCTGTATGCACGATGAACATAGTACAGTTTTGTACCTACCATAAATGTAGATGTCAGAGTGCTCATACAGCTGCAGTCCACGTTTCCCTCCCTCCCTCCATCCCCTCTTAGGACAGGCCTTATGACAAACACCTTTTCATATAACATTTTTGTGGTATTCTTTTATGGTGCATTTGCTTGCAACTACTGTTTTTTGATTTATCAACATTGCATCTTTGCATAACATTGTTTGCCTTCCTTCTGGGGGCACCTGACATCGGGGGCAAGAAAAACTGAAGAAAATGGCGTCGGCTGCCTCTTTTATACCCCTGCCGCCCTGACGTCAAGGAAGAAGCGACGACAACCGACGCCGGACCTAGACTTTGGAATTCGGCCAACCGAGGACCTGCCTGACGGCAGGATAACCCATCTGTAATGACTGCAGCTGTATGAGCACTCTAACATCTACATTTATGGTAGGTACAAAACTGTACTTTCTCTGCACTACCCTTTAGCTTATCTACTGCTCCCAGGGTATTCACAAAGTGCCTAGCTCCAGTCATTGCATTTTGCAGGCAAAGAAATATTCAAATATACCCATATCTAGACAATTGTCTAATTCAGGCATTTGTACAAAAAGTGCTAACTTGTCTGGGGTACACCATAAATGAAAAGAAATCACATCTTGTACCCTGCCAACAAATTGTATTCCCGGGAGCAAGCTTGAACACAACTTCCCAGATGGATTTCCTCATGTCAGAGAAACAAGCTAGTTTGACAGACTACTTCAAACTTATGGCCGCAAAGACCTTGCTATCTGCAAGACAAGTACTGCAAGCCTTGGAGTTCATGGCCTCCTGCATTCTTCTAATTCCATATGCAAGACTGCATATGAGGAAACGACAATGGTATCTAAAAAGCCTATGGTGTCAACATTCTCAGGATCTAGAAGCAATGATTCCTATTATACCTTGCCTACAGTTAGAGTAACTTTGGTGGGCAGAGGCCTGCCACCAAAACAAGGGACTGCCAATTCACTTTACCCCCTGCCGCCCAAACCCTAACGAGATGCATCAGACTATGCATGGGGGGGGGGGGGGGCTCACCTGGAAGGGAGGTGCATTCAGGGTGAATGGAACCCAAGTCAAATGCATTTACATATCAATCAAAAAGAAATGTTAGCTGTACAGAATGCTCTGACAGCCTTCAAGGACCGCATTCTTCCAGGACAGTTAATGGTGAAGATGGACATCACCACTGTTATGTGGTACATAAGCAGGGGGGGAATACCACTCATACCCTCTCTGCAGACTAGTCATGGCTCTGTGGAACACAGCCTTCAGCTGCCAAGTGCACCTAAAGGCTCAATTCCTGCCAGGAAAGCTAAATACACTGGTAGACGATCTAAGCGGAAATCTCATGGACCCACACGAGAGGAAACTGGAACCAGAGACATTCAACAGGTTGATAAACAAATGGAGGAGCCCAGAGATAGACCTGTTTGCCTCCCCTCAGAACTACCAATTGGACAAATTCTGCACAAGGACTCCCCACAAACAAGCTTGGAAAGTGGATGCCCTGTCCTTCACCTGGAAAAATATATCAGTTTGCGCCTTTCCTCCTCTGCCTCTCTTCTCCAATGTGCTACTAAAGATCAAACAGGACAAACCAAGGACGATACTGATTGCACCAGACTGGCCATGCCAACACTGGTACCCCCTCTTGCGCAGTGTATCACTGCTGACACCATGGCACCTGCCTCAGACCCCTACCCTGCTGTCCCAGCAGAAGGGCCAGATTCTGCACCCTTAGCTTCAAACCCTGAACCTGTCAGCCTGGCTAATTACCTGATCTCTCCATTACCATGACTCAGTAAACAAGTGTTGGATGTCATTTTGGAGGCAAGGAGGCCTAGTACTAGAAAATCTTATGCTGAAAAATAGAAAAGATTCTGTTCCTGGAACCAAACTCAGGGGATGAGCACAGCAGCGCCCAATTTACCTCACATTCTTCAATACTTAACTGAGTTGCTTCACAAGGGCCTTTCTTGTTCTTCCATCAAAATTCATGCCTCAGCCATTTCAGCTCATTACAACACAGAACCCACCCCTCTTCTCCTAACCACTGCTCAAGCAGTTTGCCAGAGGGGCTAAAAACCTAAGACCACACAGGAGAGCCCCCACTCCAGCCTGGAACCTTAATTTCGTATTGGAGAACCTCCTTTTGAGCCAGCTGCAAATGCAGAGTTGAAATTCCTTTCTTGGAAGACAGCCTTCCTTTTAGACATCACTTCAGTAAGAAGGGTGTCTGAATTACAGGCCCTTATGATAGTGGAGCCTTTCATCTTTCATGCAGACAGGGTGTCCCTCAGGACCACTCCCTCCTTCATGCCCAAGGTAGTATCCAGTGTGGCTCATAATCAGTCCATTCATTTACCAGCCTTCTTTTCTAATCCACAGAACAAAGGGGAAACGGATACTGCACTCCTTAGATGTGCACAGACAACTTAGATTTTACTTGGGCAGGACTAAACCTCTTTGGAAATCTGAACAACTGCTGGTGGCATTTGCTGTAGGGGGCAGCGGGGAAGGCCATTTCAAAGCAAACCATTTCTAAATGGATAGGCCATTGCATTAATTTCTGCTACAAGCATCATGGAAAACCTATCCCACAGGGGGGTAAGACCGCATTCAACCAGGGCTGCATCTACCTCTACAGCCTTTCTCAGACGTGTCCCTACCAGAGACATCCTAGAAGTTGCTTCCTGGAGTTCTGTACATACTTTCACCAAGCATTACCATTTACCAATTTTCTCTAAATCCAGAGCTGATTTTGCCACTGCAGTCTTGCAGGGCCTTATAGCTGGTCCTAATGCTTTCTAAATTCCTTCTCCCATCCTTAGCTTTGGGAATCTACCTAAATGTGATGACTGCAACAGTGAAACACGAAGAACATGGTGCAGTTGTGTACACTTACCATAAATGTAGATGTTCAATTGTATTCACTGTTGCAGTCCTGGATGTTCGTGTTTCACTGTTGCAGTCATTACTCTTGGATTATCCTGCTGGCAGGCTACCCGCAGTCGGCCTGAATTCTGAAGTCCTGATACGGCGTTGGTTGCTGTCGCCTCTTCCCTGACGTCAGTGCGCCAGGGTTATAAAAGATGCAGCCGACGCCATTTTCTTCAGTCTTTCTTGCCGCGCGGTGCCCAAAGCAGAAGCAGTTTGCAAGTGCCAGTCGGCCGACTCCTGAGATTTTCGTGTTCGAATTTCACATCCGAAGTCTTCATTTAAAGCTAAGTAGCCCGTTGGGGAAACTTTTTTCTTGCTGCAGACCGATGTCAGAAAAAGTTAATAAATGTATTTCTTGTGGTAACCAAATACCTCATAAGGACTTCCATTCTTATTGTATTCCTTGCCTAGACCCTGATCACAACATTGCTAATTGCAGATTTTGTGCTAGATTTAACCAACGCAACATTAAGCGTCTGTATGATTTTTGCATTACATTACTTTGGCCGGAGATTTAATTACACAATGTCGTCGTATAGCCATCCGACTACCGCAATTCACAAGAAACGCAAGGAAAAGGACAGGCATCCGAGGTCCAAAACTGATGATGAGGCTTCTTCTAAGCCAGTCGCCGGTTCTCAGTGAGGCGCTTTCGCAGCCCCTGACGCTCGCTACCTCAGAGCCGCAGGCAGCTTCCGTCTCCCACGTGGAGCAGACTAGGCCTCCGTATACTCAAGGTATTGGACACTTGGAAAATATTCTTTCAGATGGGTCCGGAGCCGCTGAGCAAGCATTGGCTTCTGAGGGTGTTTTCAGGCCTACACAGTTGTATATAAAACCAACTACAGCTTCAAAGGCAAAGATTAAAGCACCACTAAAGACAAATAAACAAGTGCAGCAAGCCCATGGACAGGCCTCCATGCCTAAAAAACTGATGCTCAAAATGGCCGAAGACCTAATTACTTTGATCAGGGGTTCCCATCCCCCTCCTGATAAGAGGCCTAGGCAAGAGACAGAATATGAATCTTCAGATCAGGTTTCCATTTCCTTTGACTCTTATTCAGAACAGGAATACTCTCTCCCTCCCTATGAGGATTCCGATGCTGAAGAATCTATCCCTTCACCCTCCCCTCCTGAGGATTATTCTTTTGGGGAAACCCTCCTGAGGATTATTCTTTTGGGGAAACCCTGCATACCATGAGGGAGCACTTCCACTGGGAGAGCCAAGACTACTCGGTGTCTAAGAAAAGGCTCAGAGACTTTCTTTTACTACCTCAGCACAGACCTCCCGCCATCCCTCCTGTTTTAGACATTGTAGATGATGTATTTTCGGAGTCCGGCCTGTCTCCTGACTCTTTACCCCCTGCACCTGTTAAGCCAGATGATACTACAGGGTTCCAGATGCACATAAATGTCTTTATAAAAACCCTGCTGCTGACCCAGAAACTATTTCTCAGGGTCCCAAAGGGGTCAAGGCTTCCGCTGCAAAAAACCCTATCCCCTTTGATAGGGATTCAAGGGCACTGGACAGATGGGGGAAAAGTTTTACACTTCTGCTACCATGGCTGTGAGGGCTTTAAATTGTCAATTTCATGTGCTTAAATATCAGCAATACTTAATGTCACTGCTTAAACAGAAAATGTTAACGAATTCTGAATGTGCAGAAAACAAGGAAATGCAGGATTTATTGCATGCAACTGAACAAATGGGAAAACATACTTTGCAATGTGGTTTTGATTATCTGGAGGCCTCATGCAGGGCCGCTGTTACGGGTTCTGTCATTAGGCGGCATGCTTGGTTAAAGGAACAGAATCTGCTTGATCATGTTAAAGCAAAATGATTAGATGCTCCATTACAGCATGATACTTTGGTGTTAAAGCAGAAGAGGTGTTGAAGAAAATGGAGGACAAAGCGAACTGTATGCAGACAGTTAAGGATTTCTTACAGGTGCAGCCACCCAGATTTAGCAGGAAGTGGCCTACAAAGAATTGGTCCTTTCCATTGTCAGACAGGCCACAAAGAGGCAGATACAGATGCCCCAGAGGCAGATCCCAGCCCCAAGGCTCATACATGCCTAAGCAATGGGGGTGCTTCTTCCTCCAAAAGCGGAGAAGATAAATCACAGCCATACAGGAAACAGTCCCAATGACTTTCCTCTGCCAGCACCAAGCACTTATCTTTTGGCAGCCCCCTTAGGCTGAAAACGTAGCACTTTTTTCACAAAATTGGCACATGATCACCCAGGATAAATGGGTCTTGAACATAGTGCCTCAGGGCTACAGGTTCCATTTTCACACCCTGCCAAAGGCGAAAGGTATGCCAGACCTGCCACACAATCAATGGGCAGAGGCACAAAAGCAAGTTTCATCCCTCATGGACATGAGGGCCATTCAGCAAGTACCACAGCAAGAGCAGGGACAAGGAATTTACTCAAGAATTTTCTTGGTACCCAGAAAGGACAAAGCCTGGAGACCAATACTGGACCTGCCTATTCTAAACACATTTCTGGACGTTCCAAAATTCAAAATGTTGACTCTGCAGCACCTTCTGCCCATGCTGGGCAAAAAGGCTTGGCTTGTAACTTTGGACCTAAAAGAGGCATACCTGCATGTCCCAATCAGACAATCTTGCAGAAGATACCTCAGATTCATAGCTGGCTCAATGCACTACCAAGTCTCTGCACTGCCCTTTGGCTTATCTACTGTGCCTAGGGTCTTCACATAATGCCTGGCACCAGTAAATGCATTTTGCAGACAAAGGGGAATTCAAATATATCCTTACTTGGACGACTGCCTTATTCAAGCTGCGAGCAAGGACATTCTACTAAAGCACCTGGCGTTTGTAAAAAGATTATTAATTTGCCTAGGGTACAGAGTAAATGATAAGAAATCAAAACTAGTACCCTCTCAAGAGATAATATTCCTGGGTGCAAGCTTAAATACAACTGCCCAGATGGCTTATCTCACGCCAGACAAACAAAGGCAACTGACTTCTTACTTCAAAATGTTGGCAACAAAGACCCAGTTATCTGCAAGAAAAATTCTGCAGGCTTTGGGCTTCGTGGCATCCTGCATTCTGTTAATTCCATATGCCAGACTGCACATGAGGAAACTACAGTGGTATCTAAAAAGTGTTTGGACTCAACATTGCCACAGCCTGGAAACATTAATTACCCTCATTCCCTGCCTGCAACAGGAGTTTCGATGGTGGGCATAGGCCTGTCACCACAACAAGGGACAGACATTCAATTTACCCACAACCAGGCAGACACTAACAACGGATGCATCAGATTATGCCTGGGGGGGACCCGCATGGCAGGAAAATGTATTCAGGGCACATGACCCCCAAGCCAGATGCATCTTCATATCAGTCAAAAAGAGATGCTAGCTGTTCAGAATACCTTGGCAGCTTTCAAGGATCTACGTCATCCAGGACAACTACTGATAAAGACGGACAATACTACAGTCATGTGGTACATAAACAAGCAGGGAGGCACACATTCCTACCCCCTCTGCGGACAAGCCATGACTTTGTGGAACACAGCATTGACTTGTCAATTTCACTTGCAAGCACAATTCCTGCCAGGAAAGATAAATACTCTGGCAGACGAACTAAGCAGAAACCTCATGGATCCCGACGAGTGGAAACTGGATCCACAAGTCTTCAGCATGATAACAAGGAAATGGGGATGCCCAGACATAGATCTATTTGCCTCCCCTCACAACTGCCAACTACAGAGATTCTGCACAAGGACTTATTACAAGCCAGCATGGAAAGTGGATGCCTTATCCTTCAGCTGGAAAAACCTAACAGTATATGCCTTTCCTCCACTGCCTCTCCTCCCCTGCCTCTCCTCCCCAAGGTACTCCTAAAGGTCGGACAAGAGAAGCTAAAAATGATACTGATTGCCCCAGACTGTCCACGCCAGCACTGGTACCTAATCCTAAAGAACCTGTCTCAAGGTCCAACCTGGACATTGCCTCAAATTTCTCATTTACTGACCCAACAAAACAGCCAGATCCTGCACAGTCAACTCAGGACCTTAAATCTGGCAGCATGGCAGATAATGTAGCCATTCAGAACACTTTTCTCTCCAAAGCTGTGATGAATGTTATTTTGGAGGCCAGGAGGCCCAGTACCAGAAAATCTTATTTAGAAAAATGGAAGAGATTCTGTGCTTGGAACCAGGCACAAGGAATTGACACGTTTGTACCAAATATTCCTCAGATTTTACAATACTTAACTGAGATGCTGGACAAAGGCCTATCGTTTTCATCAATTAAGATCCATGCCTCTGCCATTTCATCCCATTACAATACGGAACCACCTATCTTTTCTCATCCTTTAATAAGGCAGTACCTCAGAGGTGCCAAAAACATAAGACCTCCAAGGAGAGCACCAATACCTGCATGGGACCTCAATTATGTCTTGGAAAAACTCACACTGCCTCCTTTTGAGCCAGCCTCAACAGCTGATCTAAAATTCTTATCCGGGAAATCAGCTCTGCTCCTAGCAATAGCCTCTGCAAGACGAGTCTCGGAGTTACAGGCACTCATGGCTGTGGAACCTTTTATCATTTTCCATCCAGACAGGGTTTCCCTGAGGACAAACCCGACATTTATGCCTAAGGTGGTGTCCATGTGGCCCTTAACCAAACCATTCACTTGCCTACCTTTTATCCAAACCCACAGAACAAGGGTGAGAGACTTCTGCATTCTTTGGACATACACAGCTACGCTTCTACTTGGACAAAACTAAAGCTTTCAGAAAGACTGAGCAACTTTTAGTGGCATATGCTGCAGGATCACAAGCAAAGGCTATCTCAAAACAGACTATTTCAAAATGGATAGGCCATTGCATTCATTTCTGCTACTCACAACATGGCAAATCGGTGCCTAAGGGCATTAGGCCACATTCAACCAGAGCAGCAGCCACTTCAGCAGCCTTCTTCAGAGGAGTACCAACCAAAGACATCTTAGAGGCTACAACTTGGAGTTCAGTGCACACTTTTACAAAGCACTACCACTTGCCTCTCTACTCTAAATCCAGAGCAGGCCTTGCCACTGCAGTTCTGCAGGGCCTCATAGCCTCTCCTAATTCTATTTTTTACCCCAGCCACCCATCCTCAGCTTTGGGATTCAACCAAAGAGTAATGACTGCAACAGTGAAACACGATGAACATAGTACAGTTGTGTATCTACCATAAATGTAGATGTTCGAGTGTATTCACTGTTGAAGTCCAGGTTACCCTCCCACTATCCCCCTTTCTTTTGCTGGGTCTTATCTGTACTTCTTTATTGTATACAACCTATGTGGTGTATTTGCTTGTAGATGAAGGAAATGTTTACTTTAGTGCATGCATGTTTGTTGGCATATTTTTTTTTTTTAGCCTACACTTTTGAGGTCACCTGACATCTGGGGCAAGAAAAACTGAAGAAAATGGCGTCGGCTGCATCTTTTATACCCCTGGCGAACTGACGTCAGGGATGAGGCGACAGCAGCCGATGCCGGACCAGGACTTTGGAATTCAGGCCGACTGCGGGTAGCCTGCCAGCAGGATAACCCAAGAGTAATGACTGTAACAGTGAATGCATTCGAACATCTACATTTATGGTAGGTACACAGCTGTACTTTACCATCCCTCCAGCCTCGTGACTTCTTCTGGCTATACCTCTTTTCTTTTTTACAATGCTTAAAAGCTTTTTGGTATATTTGCTTTTTTGGTGGCAGTATTACCTTGTATATATATTTAATTACTTCCTATTATTGGGGCACCTGACATCTGGGGCAAGAAAACTGATGTAATGGTGTCGGCTGCATGCTTTATGCCCCTGACTGCCTGATGTCATGGAAGATGAGACAGCAACCTACGCAAGAACCAAGACTTTGATAATCAGGCCGACTGAGGGCTACTGCAAACAGATAACCCAAATGTGATGACTGCAACAGTGAATACACTCGAACATCTACATTTATGGTAAGTGTACACAACTGTACTTTCTCCTAGACCTCCTACCTAAACCTGTGATCCCAAGTCCTTGGATCCAAGAGCAAAGAGTTGAACTCCAGAGTTCCCTGTCAGATCACCGTCTCCGATCTTGCCTTTACGGATTCCAGACTAGCATTGGTGGCTTTGCTGTATGAGCCTATCTGAACTCTACTCAGATAGGATGATACTGAAGATCCACAAATCTCTGATCTCTATGGGGGTCTTGCTTTCTCCATCTCCTCTCGTATCTGTGAGTGCTCCAGTTACAGTGCAGTCTTCTTCTCTGATCTGACCTACAGATTTGGAGCCCCAGGCTCATAGACACCTGGGAGAGTCTGTTGTCAGAACCAAGGAGCCTTTCCTTCTCTACTCCGAAAGTTACCCTGACTGCCTCTGCTCTGATGTCTTTGGATTAAATTGGATCTCGGATCCGAGATGTCTGCATCTGTTCCAGGGGTTGTGGTACAACTCCTACTTCATCGGATTCGTCCAGTCCCCCTTGGCACTTAGACACTTGACAGCTCGGGCCCAGTTCTACTTGGGAACCACTGATCAGGGGTTCCTACCCTTTTTTCCTTGCTTGCCTCAGCTTTGAGGGTGTTGGGAGAGATTCCCTATGGCCATTGGCGTTCTAGGTTGTAGAAGTGATGTTCTCATCCCGTAGAGATCTGACCTGTCCTAGCTATTATCCTCCCTGTCGTCCATTATAGAATCCGGGATTTGAGCCTGTCATACGTCTCCAAGGTCACCCCACCTTGAAAAGCATCCAAAATCCTCCCTCTGAGGGAGCCCCCTCTTCTTCCAGAACCTCCCTAGAACATCCAGCAGAGGAGATTTCTCGTAAGAAGACATGCAAAAGGAGGCAGACTTCTGTTTTGAGTCTTTCACTGAAGACATGGACTTTAATGAGGGAGAAGCATCTCCAAGATCACCATTAGAGGATGTGTCCTTTGCAGATGTTTTAGATATTCTGAGGCAAAGAGGTGGTTGGTCGGCCCAACCTCCTCCTGAAGAGTCGGTGTTTTTGGAGGCTTTTTCGGTGCAGGCCCGTGTACATCTTGTGTAACCTCATTGGTGGGCAAACTCATATTTCATTTCCCGCAAGGTCTGGAAGGAGCTGGACACCATCAAACCAATTCCTAAATGACCAAATAAGTTCTTATCTCCCCCCAAGGACCATAGATGTGGCAGTAGGTGCCAGAAGGGAGCTAGCTGAGCAGAGCTCCGCTGTCCTTCTGCCAAACAGGGAGTCCAGAGCAATTGACAGGTTTGGTAAGCACATTTACACCTCAGCCACTTTGATGCTGAGGTCATTAAACTATTTGGCACTCTTTACTCTGTTGCAGAGAGATTTGGTTAAAGAACATTCTGACTCTCTAACGGAGACTATGTGGGCAGACGACTTCAGGAAATTATCTCCTCAATTGGCTACTCTTTCTTCCCCTCTAATTCCTCCATGAAGCTTCTCTCCTATTTAATGGAGGGTGTCTCACAGGCAACCGGCTAAGTTATTGGTTTTAGAAGACTTGCTTGGATGAGGCTTTGTGACCTCGTTGAGCTCTTCAAGGCGTCCTTTGTTAATGCCTCCTTTGATGGCTCCACTTTGTTTGGTCATCTGGCAAAGATGCAGTGAACAAGAAGGAAAGACCCTGTCTGATGTGGGGATCAAGTTTTCTACCTCTCAGCATTCTTTTCTTGAAATCAGTGAGGTGGCAAGAGAAGCTGGTTCCAGAAATCCCAAGGGTTTTTCAGGATTCTTCCTCCAGAGCCAGAGGAAGACATTTTAATAGGAGATGCTGCCTCAGAGCGAGAGGGGGACCACAGAATCAAGGCTTCAGAGAACTTTTCTCTGATGGTCTCTACCAGTGCTCTTGAAGCGCTGCCAGACTGCTCAGCTGTGGCAACAGTCGAGAGTAATTTTTTAGTACACCCAAGCACCTGGACCCGTCTAACAAAACACCTTAGTACTAAGGATAATATCCAGAGGTTATTTTATTCCTTTTCCCTTCTACTTCCAAAGACCCAAAAGAAACTCCCCAATTTTCTACCCAGTCAAAGGGAGTATACAGTTCCAAAGATTCAAAAACTACTGCAAAAAAAAGAGTTATCCAAGTGGTCCTAATTGAACAAAAAAGATGTGGAACTTGCTCGCACTTTTTTTTAGTGTCAAAGAAGAACCTGAGACTCATTCTGGATTTAAGCAACCTCAACCTGTATGTAAAGAGGGCAAAGTTCCAGATGGTTACGGTTCAGTCCATCGTTCCGCTGTTTCGGAAGAATGATTGGAGGTGCTGTTTAGACGTAAAGAACACTTTCTATACAATAGACAGATACCCCAGAAGTCACTGCGCTTCAGGCTAGGAGCCAGTCATTGCCAATTCTGAGCTCTTCCTTTTAGACTGACCACAACCCCCAGAGTGTTTACCAGATGCATGGCAGTCACAGCCCACTTGAGTCAGAAAGGATTCAGAGTGTTTCCATATTTAGATGAGTGGCTTCTAACTGCTCCAACCAGGCAACAACTTATCCAACCCAGAGGTTACTTGTTCCAAATATCCAGTTCCCTGGGCATCACCATAAACCTGGCAAAATCCAACCCGGATCCAGTACAGAGTTTGGAATTCGTTGGAGCTCGTCTGGACACCTTACATCAAGTAACATTGTTACCTTCTCATCACATGCAAACATTGAAAGACCGAGTTTGAGCCATCGTAGCTCTTCCATCTCCTTTGGCAACGTTAGTGCTTCAAGCTATTTGATTCATGGTGGCTGCCATCACTCCTGTTTGATTAGCAAGGTTTTTATGCAAGTCCTCCAATGGGCCTTGGCTGTTTAGTGGTCTATTCTTTGCCAGCCTCTGTCTGTTCTTCTCAAATTAACTGTGGTTTGTAGAAGGCATCTACTGTGGTGGCTATTTTTGAATACCCTTTTTATTGGCGGGCTATTTCTTCTTCCTAGCCCCACAGCCGCAGTGAACACGGATGCTTTCCGGGTGGGTGGCATTTCATGGGGAAAATGGTTCAAGGCACGTAGACTCACATAAATACCATATTGCTTATCAGTGTTCTAGAGATGAGAGCAATCCTCTTTATGTTGCAATCATTTCAGGACGTTCTGTCTTTAGGGATGGTTGCAGTTCACAGAGACATGTCAGTAGCCTCGTGTATCAACAAACAAGGAGGAGCTTATTCATACTCCTTGTGCAGAGAGGCAATGTGGGTCTGGGAATGGGCAATGTCTTCAGGCCGTTTCTCTACTTGCAACTCATATACTGGGGAAGCCCAGTGTTCTTGCAGACAAGCTCAGCAGGTCTATTCTGACCCCTCACGAGAGGTCCCTCAATCAATCAGTAGTGAACTTGATGTTCAGCCATTGGGACCAGCTTTGCTGCGACCTGTTAATGTCTCTTCAAAATAACAAGTGCAGCAGGTACTTCGCTGTGATCTCTCCTCCGGGGGAGCCATTGAAGGATGCTCTAGTTTACGATTGGCCTCCCGGTCTCCTGTATGCTTTATCTCCCTTTACTGTGGATCCCGAAGTTTCTACAGAAAGCCAGATGGTTGAAGACTAAAGTAATCTTCATTGCCAAGTACTGGCTGCATCAAATTTGGTTCCCCTTTCCCTGGGCTCTTCTAAAATATCCTCCATGTCTTCTGGAACCCAGACCAGACCACCTTTTTCACCTATCGGAAGGTCATCACCGAAGCCTACACACACTCAAACTGACTGCTTGGTTTCTCCAATTCCGGTAATTGTACAGAGGTCCAGGCTTGCATCACCTGTTTGAGGCATAGTGCTAGGTAGCTTCCCAAAATTTTTTAAAAAAAAGGTTAGCAGAAGCAAATGGAGAAGATTTGCCATTTGGGTGTCCAAAGAGAACATTGATCCCTTTTCAGCTCAACTCTCAGCTGTCCTCCTTTTTCTTATTTCTCTCTTTAAGGAAGGTGCTTGTTTTTCAACTATTGAGCTTCGACTGGCAGCCATTTCAAACTTTCATACTGAATCTTTTCAGATCTCCCTCTACATATAGGTTATGCAAGATAAAAGACCCTTCTTCGACATGGGAGCTCACTGTTGTTCTCAAAGGTCTAATTCAAAAGTCTTTTGAACCGGCTAGTGATTGTGATATGAAATTCCTTTCTTGGAAAACTAACTTTTTGGTCGCAATCACTTCAGCAAAAAGAATTTCTGCAATTCAAGTTTAGTCATCTAAACCTCCTTACATTATCTTTCATAAAGACAGAGTATAGATTCATACCAATCCCTCCTTTATGCCTAAAGTAGCCACAAAGACCATCAACCAGTCAATACGATTGCGAGTTTTCTTTCAGAATTTTTCTAATAAGGGGGAATATATGTTGCATCTTCTTGATGTTCATAGGCAACTATGTTTTTACCTTCACAGAACGAAACAGTGCAGAAAATCTGATCAACTGTCTGTGTCTTTTTCACCCAACTGTCTATGCCAAGCAGTCTCAAAAGTTACTCTAGCCAAATGAATTACAGACTACATTTCCCTATTCTATGCCAAAAACAGGCTGTAATTGCCTCATTCTTCTAAAGCCCATGCAACTAGATCCTTGGCTTCATCATCTACTTTCTTCTGCAAAGCGAGGATACTTGTGCCTCAGCCACTTGGTCAAAAACTCATACCTTTGTGACGCACACAAAATTAGACATCGTCTCCAGAAGCAGGGCTGCTTTTGGTTCGACAGTGCTTTGGCATATCCTTCCTTGAGGCCACCCATGAGTAACGTAGCTGGGGGACTGACCCAGTAGTGAGGAAAAATGAAAAGGACAACTTCAGTTTTATAAGTTATGTAGGTACCATAACTTGGCATCCATGTTGTCTATTCTTATTCTTCCTCGCCTTCCCTCACAACCATCCCTCCACCTAATGGCTCCTAGAGGATCTGTGGAATTTAGATGAACCTTTATGTTCCTAGTTTGAGTCTCTGGTTTCATTCTTTCTTTCTTTCTTTCTGCTATTTCTTTGTATTTATCCTGTAAGCATTTAGACAGCGCAGTCTATCTGAGGAAGCAGGGTAGAGGGTGGAGCTGGAGACTAGGATCCAAGTCTCTCTAAATGCGTCCGAGTCGGATCCGTAACCCAATAGTAAGGAAGAATGAAAACTGACAACACATATGCCAAGTTATGGTAGGTACATAACTTATAATTTTCCCAGGTTCTTTGGGTAATCCATTTTTCACCCATTGAGCAGAATTTCTCATAAAAAGCTAATTTTGATTTTGTGGAGAGTAACGTGTATTGCATATAAACCACAAAGGGTAATTTTGTATTACAGTCCAAACACATTACCTGCATAAGAACTGAGACCGACGGATATTTCTAAATAGATCCATCTGTGATCATCTCTTTTGTTAATCAGCCTAGAAATGCAGTTTATGTGCATGTCTATTCTTTTAACTTTTGATCTTGCAACAATCTGTGCAGATAAATGAAGAGGAAAGGGTGTAGATGGAATGATGAGATTCTATTAATAGGGACAGTGTAACTGTTTTTAATTACCTTACAGATCAAAGAGAATGAACGGGGCTTTAGATCACCCCGACCAGCCTGATACTGACTCCATCAAGATGTTTGTGGGTCAGATTCCACGTCCCTGGACAGAAAAGGAGCTTAGAGAGCTCTTTGAACAGTATGGTGCAGTCTACGAAATTAACGTTTTGCGAGACAGAAGTGTAAACCCTCCTCAGAGTAAAGGTGAGGATTTGAGTATTTTCTAAGGATGTCTGTATGAGTTTGAGTATGTAGTAGATATACATACACGCAAGTTTGCTCGTGTCTCCCAGTACTGTGCATTCAGAATACAACTCCTCTGTCTCTCTCTCTCTCTCTGCATCATTTTCTCTAATAACCCAGAAAACTGAACAGAATAGGAGAGGAGAAAAATGAAATGTTTCAAGTACAGTGTGATTTAAAATGGTGTTTGGCAAGAGTTGTAATTTTTTATAAATTTCATTAACTGCTGATGAGTTGTTTTTTATTGATTTGATTGCTGTGGCTTACGACTGGTCACTCTGAATTGTTTCTTAATTTCTTTGTCTGACTGATCAGCTGTGTTCTGTTTCTAGTACTTTTGTTTAAGGACAGTAGTAATGAGAATAGATGTATTTTTAAATAAAACATGAAAGTGTAATTTAAGGTTGTCTCTTGTCAATATGATCCATTGTCTGTTTTCGTCTGATTTGACTGTGGGTTGTCAGATCTGACCTTGGCACTGATCCTGAAGCTCTTTGGTTCCAGGGCTCCAACTCCTCCTCTGCCCATAATTCCTTGGTCCCCACCTTGTTACTTCAGATCTCATTTGTCACCTGGAGTTGTTTGGTCGTGCTTCCGAGGGTTCCAGCATTTTATATCCTTCATGTGTAAAAATTTCTGCAGCTCCTTAATAATTGTAACTATTTTAGATGGTTTAAAATTGTTTAGGATTGTACAGGTTATATTTAGATTTATAGATTAGGCTTAGATAAGTAACTACATTCAGTTCTTGCTTTCAGACAGTTGTTTGTGTTGCCTGTGTTTTTTTTCTTAAATTGCTGATGGTCAGGGTTTTAAAGAGTGCTCGGAGTGTGGGCATAAGCTTCTCACAGTAGGACCCACATTCCTTCTATGTATACTGTTTAGAGGCCTCTCATCTGAGCACTGAATACCAAACCTGTGCTCTTTTCAGTCCTTGAACCTTGCAGACAAAAAAAAAAAGAAACTGATCTTTAAGGGACTCCTTCCTCCCAAGACATGGTGTGTCACCCCTTCCTTTTCCTCATCAACCACTTCCCTGAGAACTAAGGAAAAGAAAGCTGGGGAGAAGGCAGCTTCAGACAAGGACAGAGACTCCAGACTGGACAAGAGCAAACAGAAATCAAAAGAGAAAGTGAACTCTTGAGAAGTCCTATAATAGGTTACCGGATCCATCCTTGATTTTAGAATCTGATCTGAAAGTACTGAGACTTGAGAGCCAGCTGTTTCTTGGCACTTAATATTTCCACTTCTGCCCTAGTTTTTGCTTTAATCCAATCAATCCCAGACTATTCACTGATACTGCAATAGAAAAGATGCTCTCGACCGCTGTCAGTAACTTCCTCACCCCTATTCTCGAGAAGACTGAGCATGACATAGACGGAATGATGTGAAAATTTCTCAGGACACACGCACAGCTCAGGGTTCTCTCTGTGCTGTCTTCTGGAAATGTACCAAGTACTGGTCCATCTCTCCCTCCTTGACCCTCTCTCCTTGTAGCAGTTTACTTGTTGGTGCCAGTAGTTTCTGGCCGCATATGTCCCTGAGCAGCTTTGCAGAAGCCAGTAGATGTCCTTCAAGGATGCATCTGCAGTCATAACATATGGGTTGTCCTGCCTCAGGCAGCCCTTCGGTCGGCCGGATTCCAAAGTCTGGGTCTGGCCTCGGCTGATGTCGCACTTTCCCCGACGTCAGAGCACCTGGGGTATAAAAGCATCAGCCGACGCCATTTTCCTCAGTCTTTCTTGCCGCGTGGTGCCCGAAGCATAAGCAGTTCGCAAGTGCCGGTCGGCCAGCTCCTGTGATTCAGCTACCAAGACTTCAAAAGCTAAGTACCCGCTGGGGACTCTTTCTTGCCTCAGCTGATGTCAGATAAAGTAAATAATTGTTTAACTTGTGGGAAACAAATACCTCATAAGGATTTCCACTCTTGCTGCCTCCCTTGCTTAGGCCCAGACCACGACGTCTCGGCCTGCTCTGCCTGTGCTTCCTTCAACCGACGAACTTTTAGACGTCGGTCGGAGTTTGCAGAGGATTTTTTTGGGGCTAATTTTGGGTACAAGATGCCGTCGGAGACTCCGACTTCGCATGTGGTTAAAAAACGGAAGGACAAGGACCGACCCTCGCGGCCCGTGGTTTCGGCTGAAACCACGGTCAGGCCTACCGCAAGTGTCTCGGTTTCGGCTGAAACCGAGTCCTCGGTGCTTCCTATTACCGAATCCACTCAACTGACTACCTCGGCCCTGGAGGATCCGGCCGAGTCGGTTTTTGAATTACCTACTGAAACCGGTGTCCAGGACATGTCCGACACCATTCCTTTAGACAAGTCTACTCCTGCACGTGGTGCAGCCAGACCCCCTGCATCCATGTCCATTAAGGCCTTTTCTAGGGCTAAAGCTGCCAAACTTGCTAAAGCTTTGCCTCCCAAGACTACCTCCCAGAGGCCTTCTACTGGCTCTCAGATTCTCAGCCTAGCAGAGGATCTTATCTCTTTAATTAGAGGTTCTCAACCTCACCCGGACAGGGGCTCTCTTCCACCACCAGACAAAAGGCACAGGGTTGAGCCCTCTGATCCCCACTCTTCAGATGAGTCTACGGATGGATCTGTGTTGTCAGACCACCAGCAGGAGGCTTATTCGGCCTACGAGGATTCTGATGCTGAAGAATCTATTCCTTCGGCCTCCCCTCCTGAAGAGTTTTCTTTTGCTGAGACACTGCACTCTATGAGAGAACATTTTCAATGGCAGGGCCAGGAATTTTCTGATTCTAGAAAGAGATTAAGGACCTTTTTACATTTACCTCAGCATAGGCCTTTAGCTATACCTCCTGTTTTGAATGTTATTGATGATGTTTACTCTGATGCTAGTACAGCCCCTGATTCTCTCCCTCCGGCTCCTGACAAACCTGATAGGTACCACAGGGTCCCGGATTCTCATCTTCATCTGTACAAGGCCCACACTGCAGACCCAGAAACTATTTCCCAGGGCCCAAAAGGGGTTGCAGCTGCCACTGCCAAAAATCCTCTACCTTCTGAAAGGGAGTCTAGAGCTTTAGAGAGATGGGGAAAGAAAGTTTATACTTCTGCAACTCTTTCCATGAGGGCATTGAATTGTCAATTTCATATGATTCAGTACCAAAAGTATTTGTTAGATGAATTGTATAAGAAGCTTTCCTCCTCTGAACCCCTTGACCGTAAATCACTTCAGGATCCGGTACATAATTCACAGCAGGTTAGCAACCATTTTTTGCAGTGTGGTTATGATGCACTGGAAGCTTCATGTAGGTCAACTGTGACAGGGGCAGTTATACGTAGGCATGCCTGATTGAAGGAACAATCTCTACCGGACCATGTTAAAGCTAAGCTCCTGGATGCTCCAATGGAAAAACAAAAATTATTTGGTTCCACGGCTCAGGAGGTCTTAAAGAAGTTTGAAGAAAAGGCAAAATCTGTGCAAACAGTCAAGGACTTTCTGCAGGTACAGCCACCGAGATTCAGCAGAAATTGGCCTACTAAGAATTGGTCCTTTCCGGACTCAGACAGATCCCAGAGAGGCAGGAACAGGCGTGCCAGAGGTAGAGGGCAAGCTAGAGGCTCCTACAGAGGCCGTCAGTGGCAGCCTCCCAACCAGAGAGGTAGTGCAGGAACAACAACAACAACTGCTACACCAGGACAGACTCAATGACTTTATTTTGACTCCGCCGACCAGGGCTCAATTAGAAGCACCATTGGGCGGAAAGCTTTCTTTATTTTCAAAAAATTGGCATTACATTACAAGGGACTCATGGACACTGCAAATAATAGACAATGGATACAGGTTCCATTTCCACACATTGCCAAAAAAGAAAAGGAATGCCAGACCTGCCACCAAATCAGAGGGCAGAGGCTTTGAAGCAAATCACCAAATTAATACAAATGAAAGCCATAGAAAAGGTACCTCTTTCAGAACAAGGCCAAGGATTTTATTCCAGATTATTCCTTGTTCCAAGAAAAGAAAATCAATGGAGACCAATTCTCGACCTGTCCGCACTGAATACTTACCTCATTGTGCCAAAATTCAAAATGCTGACCCTACAGCAGCTTCTTCCCATGCTGGGCAAGGAGTCTTGGCTGGTGACTCTAGATCTCAAGGAGGCATACCTGCACGTCCCCATTCGACCAATCTGCAGAAGATACCTCAGATTTCTTGCAGGATCAGAGCACTATCAATTCTCAGCATTGCCCTTTGGCTTATCTACTGCGCCCAGAGTATTCACAAAATGCCTGGCATCAGTAATCGCCCATTGCAGACTACAGGGAATTCAAATTTACCCATACCTAGACGACTGCCTGCTACAAGGGGACAACAAAAGCAAGCTGACAACAGATTTACAAAGGGTCATTTACTTGCTGCAAGCACTGGGATACACAGTCAGTCTACAAAAGTCAAGGCTGATACCATCCCAAACAAGGACTTTCTTGGGTGCGGAATTGGACACAGTAAAACAGATGGCATTCCTAACTACAGAAAAACAAAAAGAACTCCCTCTTTACTTCTTGGCACTAACAAAACTGAACAAGTTAACAGCAAGAAAAGTACTGCAGGCCTTGGGCTTCATGGCATCATGCATAATCTTGGTTCCATTTGCCAGACTACATATGAGAAAACTACAGTGGTACCTAAAGAATTTATGGTCCCAACACAGACACAGCCTAGAAACAGAAATCCCATTAATTCCATGCTTAAAACAGGAGTTCCTATGGTGGGCTCAGGCATGCCAGTCAAACCCAGGGCTACCCTTTCGCAGATGTCAAGCAAGCCAGACCATCACAACAGACGCTTCAGACCTAGGATGGGGGCCCACATGCTGGACAAATGCGTGCAAGGATTGTGGACACAGGATCAACTTCACCTGCACATCAACCTAAAAGAAATGCTGGCAGTAAAACTGGCAATCCAAAAGTTCAGACCATTTCTCAAAGAGGGCCAGTTGATGATAAGGACAGACAACACCACAGTCATGTGGTACATCAACAAACAGGAGGCACTCATTCATACCCTCTATGCAGAATGACTTTGGAGCTGTGGACCCTGGCACTCAGCTACAACATCCAGTTACAGGCAATATTTGTACCGGAAAGGAGAATACTCTAGCAGACATATTAAGCAGAACCACATCGGATGCCCACGAATGGAAGCTGCACCCGACATCTTCAAGACCATCTCAAAGAAATGGGGAATGCCTCAGATAGATCTATTTGCATCACCTACCAATCACCAGCTCAAAAATTCTGCACAAGGACATTCCACCCACTAGCATGGAAAGTGGATTCGCTCTCCTTCAGCTGGAAAGGCCTAACAGCATATGCATTCCCACCTCTTCCCTTGATACACAAGGTATTACTAAAAATCAAGGAAGAACGTCCAAGGATAATCCTGATAGCTCCAAACTGGCCAAGACAACACTGGTACCCACTGCTGAGGAGCATGTCTCGAACAATATGTGGCCAATACCCTGATGCCTTTGATGTTAACTCAGAACAACTACAGCATCATACATCCAAACCTAAAAACGTTGCAACTGACTGCATGGAACATCACATAGCAGCAGCTAATCCAGAACTTTCCCAAAGAGTTAGAGACATTCTTCTTGAAGCACGCAGACCTTCAACAAGAAGAAACTATGCAGGAAAATGGAAAAGGTTTGTCATTTGGAGTACTGAAAGAGGAAAAGATGTGTCAAACATAGATATGCCTAACATTCTGGAGTACCTAGCCGAACTTCTTCATTCAGGCCTGTCCTACTCCTCCATCAAGATACATGCATCAGCTATTTCAGCAGACTACAGCTTTGATCCACCTGTTTTTTCTCACCCTTTGCTCAGGCAGTTCCTCAGAGGAATCAAGAATGTAAAACCTCCAAGGAAACCACCATTACCAGCTTGGGACCTAAACTTTGTGATAGAAAAATTGACACTATCACCCTTTGAACCAGCAGCAACAGCAGACCTACAACACCTGTCATGGAAAACTGCTTTCCTACTGGCAATTACTTCAGCAAGGAGGGTTTCAGAACTACAGGCCTTAATGGCAGTGCAACCCTTCCTAATCTTCCACCAAGATAGAGTGTCTATGAGAACTAATCCTACATTTATGCCTAAGGTGGTATCCAGAGTGTCTTTAAACCAGGCAATCCACCTACCTACCTTCTTTCCCAATCCACAAAACAGAGGGAAAGAATATTGCATACCTTGGATGTACATAGACAGCTACGCTACTATTTGGACAGAACTAAAAGTAGCAGAAAGACTGACCAACTTTTGTAGCCTATGCAACAGGAAGGGAAGGAAAAGCTATTTCCAAACAGACAATCTCCAAATGGATAGGAAATTGCATACGATTCTGTTACTCCTTCCATGGAAAACCAATTCCACAGAACATAAGACCTCATTCTACAAGGGCAACAGCCACTACCACAGCCTTCTTACGAGGAGTGGCAACCAAAGACATTATTGAGGCGGCTACTTGGACCTCCGTGCATACATTTGCCAAGCATTATAATTTGCCTCTATATTCCAGATCCCGAGCAGGGTTTGCCACTGCTGTACTGCAAGGGATCCTAAACACACCATAATCTATTTTTATCCTCCTCCCTTGTTGGCTATGGTATTCTACCCAGTTATAGGACTGCAGATGCATCCATGAAGGACATAGTACAGTTTTGTACCTACCATAAATGTAGATGTCCGAACTGGATAGCATCTGCAGTCAGGATTACCCTCCTCCTTCCCTCTGTGGTACTCCTAGGGTGTTTACCCTCCTAATAGCTAGCTAGTGGGGGGGAGTCTCTTATGGTGTATTTGTTTGTATATATGTACATACATGCTTACTTTTTGTGTTTACCTTCTATCCTTTTGGAAACATTGGCATTTATCCAAATTTTAGCCTTCCATGAGGGCAACTGGCATCTGGGGCAAGAAACACTGAGGAAAATGGCGTCGGCTGATGCCTTTATACCCCAAGACCAACAGAGATGACGTCGGGTGAAGTGCGACATCAGCCGAAGCCGGACCCGGACTTTGGAATCCGGCCGACTGAAGGGCTGCCTGACGACAGGACAACCCAGTTGTTATGACTGCAGATGCTATCCAGTTCGGACATCTACATTTATGGTAGGTACAAAACTGTACTTTCAGTGCACACCTTCACCAAGCACTATCACTTACCTCTATACTCTAAAACCAGAGCTGGCTTTGCCACTGCAGTTCTGCAGGACCTACTAGCCTCACCAAACCCTGTTTAGTTCCACCACCCATCCTTAGCTTTGGGATTCAACCCAAGTGTGATAACTGCAGCAGTGTAACACGATGAACATAGTACAGTTTTGTTCCTACCATAAATGTAGATGTTCGAGTGTTCACACTGCTGCAGTCCAGGTTACCCTCCCTCCATCCCCTCTAAACTAGCTGGAGATATCTATACCTTTCTATCCTATACAACCTTTGTGGTGTATTTGCATGTAACTGAAGGTATTGTTTTATTTCTATTTATATATTTTTTATTAGCAATATGTATTGCCTACCTATTGAGGGCACCTGACATCTGGGGCAAGAAAAACTGAAGAAAATGGCATCGGATGCATCTTATATACCCCTGGTGCACTGATGTCAGGGAAGAAGGGACAGCAACTGACGCCGGACCAAGACTTTAAAACTCTGGCCGACTGCGGGACCGCCTGATGGCAGGATAACCCAAGTGTGATGACTGCAGCAGTATGAACACTCGAACATCTACATTTATGCTAGGTACAAAACTGTACTTTTTCCTACAGGACTAACCCCTCCTTTCTACCTAAAGTGGTTTCCGAAGCCAATATCAACCAGTCTATCAACCTACCTGTCTTCTTCCCTAATTATCTCAACAAAGGAGAGTATAGACTCCATTGCTTGGATATACATAGACATTTTTACCTACACAGAACAGCTGTTTTTCGAAAGTCAGAACAGCTCTTTGTTTCTTTTGCTAAGTCCTGTCTGGGTAAACCAGTGACTAAGGTAACCTTAGCTAGGTGGATTTCACAATGCATTCTTCTTGCATACAGAAGCTCTGGTCCTGAGCCTGCGTGTTTGGGCACACTCGACCCGCTCTTTGGCTACTTCTGCCTTCTGGTCGAACGTACCTCTGGATGACATTTGTTCAGCTGCTACTTGGGCTTCCTCTCACACTTTCATTACACATTATAAATTGGATCTGATTTCCAGAAGAAGGGCATCCTTTGGCTCTGCAGTGCTCCGGAATATCCTCCCATGAGGGCCTCCCAAGTCGTGGTAGCAGGGCACTCTGTCCCACAGGTTGGTGACCAAATGAAGTTAACTACTTCTGATAAAGAAGTTATGTACTCACCATAACGTTCCATCTGAGTAGGTAACTTCATTTGTCTGCAACCGACCCTCCCTCCATCCCTCGGACCTTTAGTTCGTTCTTGAAGGATCGTGATACATTACTTTCCAGATGACATCAGGTGGAACATTCAGGTAGTTTTTCCTTGTGTTATAGTAGTGTTCTGTGATACTGTGGCAAACTCAATCTGAGGGTTAGAGGGAGGTAGCAGGGCATTATGGGTAGGGGGAGGAGCTTGGAGCTCAGATCTTTGCTAGGAAAGCTGCCCGCTCTAATCCGAATCGGATCAGATACCAACAGGTTGCAGACAAATGAAGTTACCTACTCAGATGAAACGTTATGGTGAGTACATAACTTCTTTTTATCCCACTCCACATAGGGGGAGCCACCACTGATCCCTGGAACGATCAACCTATTAGCCTGACGAGCCTGGTCTGCAAGGCCATGGAACGTATCATCATGGAACTCGTAAACAAAGACATTGGTAACCTCCAACTCTGGATCCCACCCAGTTCGGGTTTGTGAAACGCATATCATGCCTCCTGAACCTGATCGACAACTTTGAGACAGTCACCACAGCCGTAGATGAGGGTAAGGTGGTATACACAGCCTATCTTGACCTCGCCAAGGCTTTCAGTACCATCCCCCATTCTGGAATTATAGCTAAACTCACTAAACTAGGTATAAATCCCTACATCACATGATGGGTTGCTAGCTGGCTCAGTGACAGAACCCACACTGTAAAAGTTGCAGACTCCAAATCTGACCTTAAAGCAGTGACAAGTGGAGTACCACAGGGTTCCGTCCTGGGCCCTCTCCTTTTTCTTATCTACTTGTCTGAAATACAGGCTAACACAGAAGGTCTCTGGCTAACGAAGTTCCCAGATGACTGCAAACTAGGAGCCATAGTCAAGTCCCCAAATGATGTGGACATGATACAGAAGGGCCTCACTGAGACAGATGCCTGGTGTCTGAGCCATGGTCTCAAGCTCAGTGCCAAAAAGTGTAGTGTCATCCCCTTTGGTAAAAACTCTGTACCCACGAATTACCACATAGGCAGCAATCTACTTAACACCTAATGTGTGATAAAAGACCTTGGGACCCAGGTGGACAGTAATCTCTCCTTTGATAGTCACATCGTCACAGTAGTCAGTAAGTCCTTCTATGTGGCACACCTCATCATAAAAGGGTTCTCATCCAGGAAAAAAAGAGGTAATTGTTCCCCTCTACTCGACACTCATTACACCCATTATGGAGTACAACGCCCCTCTTGAAATGTACCTCACAAGACATCTGCAGCATCTGGAAAGGCCACAGAAGTACCTCACAAAGAGGATTACTGGCCTCAAACCAATGCCCTACACTGACCATCTCAAAAAACTCAGCTTTACTCCGTAGCATATCGCCTACTCCGAAGTGATCTCTGCCTAACATATAAAGCTATGTCAAACCCAGAGCTGTTGGACATGCTACACCTAAATAAATCCCAGTCCCTCCGAGCTACACACTCTAGGGACCTAAACCTTGTCACCACAATAAACAGGACATGCTGGAGGGATAGATTCCTGTCCCAGAGACTTCTCATACTCTGGAACAGGCTACCCATCTATGTCAAGCAAAGTTCTTCATTAGCACTCTTCAAGAAATATCTTGATGAGTGGATGGGAAATAGGAAATACACCCCGGGGATCACTACTGTGTCTCTGCTCGACAGTGGCACAGAAAAATAACTTTCTTGGGTGGCGTAAGCCAGGGAACCTTGTTAGCTAGGCTTACATAGGCCCTTGGGCCGATAACCTAGTTACCTACCTATTAACCTCATAAGGATTTCCAATTGTACTGTATTCCTTGCCCACGCCCTGACCACGACGTACCTTGCTGTCAGTTCTGTGCTTTATTTTATCAACGCACTATCAAAAGTCGGTATATTTTTCCTTCTAAATATTTTGGCTCACGCTTTAATTGTCCAGAAATGTCGTTGGTTTGCAATCAGACTACTGGAATACCTAAAAAACGCAAAGAAAAAGACAGGCCGTTGAGGTCTAAAACTGCGACAACTCTTCTCCTAAGCCAGTCGCCAGTTCGTCTGTACTCAGTGAGGTGCTTTTGCAGCCCCTGATACCCACTACGTGTGATTCGCAGGCCTCTGCTGAGAGCCATTCGGAGTCCGGTATGCCGTGAGAAGTTTCAGTTATGGAACCCATATATGTCTCTACCTTGGATGAGTCCAGAGCCGATGTGCAGGCACCGGCTTCTGAGGGCGTTTTCAGGCCTACAGATTTGTATATTAGACCAACGCCATCTTCAAAACTAAGGCCATAGTCGCGATCTGTGTCTAAAAAAAAAAAGACGCCTAGGCCCCATGTGCAGGCTCCTGTGTCTAAAAAACAAATGATCAAAATGGCTGAAGATTTAATTACTCTGATCAGGGATAGCCAACCCCCTCCCCCTTCTAAGAGGCCTAGGCAAGACATTGATTATGAATCTTCTGAACAGGATTCTATTCCTTCTGACTCTTCTAATGAACAGGAATTGTCTATACCTACTTATGAGCACTCTGATGCAGAAGATTCCATTCCTTCTGCTTCTCGCCCTGAAGACTTTTCTTTTGGGGAAACTTTACATACCTTAAGGGAACATTTCCACTGGGAAAATCAGGATTTTTCTGAATCTAAAAAGAGACTTCGGGATTTTCTTCTTCTTCCTCTGCATAGGTCTTTGGCTATACCTTCTGTCTAGACATTGTCGATGATTTCACAGAATCTAGTCTGGTTCCTGATTCTCTGCCTCCGGCTCCTTATAAGCCAGACAGATACTACAGGGTTCCCGATTCCCACAAATTCCTTTTCAAAAATCCTGTTACGGATCCTAAAACCATTTCTCAAGGTCCCAAGTGCATTAAGGTTTCTAATGCTAAAAATGCTACCCCTTCTGATAGAGATTCCAGGACGCCGGATAGATGGGGTAAGAAGGTTTACAATTCTGCAGCCTTGGCAATCACGGCTTTAAACTGTCAATTTCATATGCTGAAATAGCAGCATATCATGGGACTGCTTAAACAGAAAATTATGTTTATTTCTGACTGTGTGGAAAATAAAGATTTACAGGATTTATTGCATTCAGCTGAACAAGTTGGAAAACATACTTTGCAATGTGGTTTTGATTCTTTGAAAGCCTCTTGCAGGGCTGCTGTTACTGGGTCTGTGCTAAGACGGCATGCTTGGCTCAAAGAGCAAACTGCCTGATCATGTTAAAGAAAAATTGTTGGATGCTCCTTTACAACAGGATCGTCCCTTTGGTCATAAGGCTGAAGAAGTTCTAAAAAAGATGGAAGATCAAGCTAAATCTATGCAAACTGTGAAATATTTCTTACAAGTGCAACCTACAAGATTTAGTAGGCACTGGCCTACTAAGAACTGGTCCTTTCCAGTTCCTTCGAGAGGCACTCAAGTGAAACCCATACATTACAAAAGCACAAGGTTTCAGTCCCATGGGACTTTCAGAACAAAACAATGGGGGGTGACTCCTCTTCCAAATCTGGAAACAGCAAGACACCTCCCTATGGTAAGCAGTCTCAATGACTTCCCTTTACACTTGCCAAGCACTTACCTTTTAGCTGCCGCTTTGGGGGGAAAACTGTCTCTTCATGCAAAAAACTGGCAACTTATAGCCCAGGACAAATGGGTTTTAAATATAGTATCCCATGGATACAGATTTAATTTCCACACATTGCCAATTCCAAACGGATGACTAGACCTGCCCTCAAATCAGTGGGCAGAGGCCCAGAAACAAGCACTTTCCCTCATGAGCATGGGGGCTATTCAACTAGTGCCAGAAGAGGAAAAGGGGCAAGGTTTCTATTCCAGACTTTTCCTGGTACCCAGAAAAGACAAATCATGATGTTCAATTCTAGACTTATCTACTCTAAACACCTTTCTGGACATGCCAAACTTCAAGATGCTGACTCTTCACCAGTTACTTCCTATGCTAGGCAAAGATGCCTGGTTGGCAACTCTAGATTTAAAACAGGCTTACCTGCGTATCCCAATCAGGGAATCTTGCAGAATATACCTCCGCTTCAAAGCAGACTACTTGCATTACCAGTTCTCTGCACTGCCTTTGGCTTATCAACTGCGCCCAGGGTCTTTACAAAGTGTCTGGCTCCAGTAATTGCATTTTGCAGGCAAAGAAATATTCAAATATATCCATACCTGGACGATTGTCTAATTCAAGCAGAAAACAAGGACATTCTTCTACAACATCTTGCGTTTGTAAAATGGGTTCTAACTTGTCTAGGGTACACTATAAACGAAAAGAAATCAAAACTGGTACCCTCTCAATAAATTACATTCCTGGGTGCAAGATTGAATACACCTGCCCAGATGGCTTGCCTTACGCCAGAGAAGCAAACTCATTTGGTGACTGACTTCAAAACAGGTGGCCACAAAAACCCTGCTTTCTGCAAGGCAAATACTGCAAGCCTTGGGGTTCATGGCCTCTTGATTTCTTCTCATTTCATATGCAAGACTGCGTATGAGGAAACTTCAGTGGTATTTGAAAAGTCTATGGAGTCAGCATTGGCACAGCCTTCAAACAATGATTCCTGTCATACCTTGCCTGCTTCTAGAGTTCCTAGAGTGGGCAGAGGCCTGCCACCAGAGCAAGGGACTGCCATTCACACCACCCCCTGCCGCCCAAACCCTAACTACAGACTCATCAGACTATGCATAGGGTGCTCATCTTGCAGGGAAGTGCATTCAGGGAAATTGGAGCCCAAATCAAGTGAACCTTCACATAAATCAAAAAGAAATGGTAGCTGTACAGAATGCACTGACGGCCTTCAAGGACTACCTTCATCCAGTACAATTACTGATAAAGATGGACAACACCCCGGTTATGTGGTACATAAACAAGCAGGGGGGTACACACTCCTACCCCCTCTGCAGACTAGCCATGGCATTGTGGAACACGGTCTTGAGCTATGAAGTACAACTACAAGCTCAGTTACTGCCAGGAAAGCTGAATACTCTGGCAGACGAACTAAGCAGAAATCTCATGGAGCCACACGAATGGAAACTGGAACCACAGATTTTCCACATGTTGATACGCAAATGTGGGGAGCCCAGACCTATGTCTCACCCCAGAACTATCAGTTGGACAAATTTTGCACAAGAACTCATCACAAAAAAGCCTGGAAAGTGGATGCTCTGTCCTTCAGCTGGAAAAACCTATTCATCTGTGCCTTTCCCCCTCTGCCTCTGCTCTCCAAAGTTCTACTAAAAGTCAAACTGGACAAACCAAAAATGATTTTGATTGCTCCAGACTGGCCTCGCCAGCACTGGTACCCACTCCTGCGCAGTGCATCACACCTTCCACCGTGGCACCTGCCTAAGACACCTTAGTTACTGTCTCAGCAGAACAACCAAATTCTGCTCACTCAGCTCCAAACTTTGAATCTTGCAGCGTGGCTAATCACCTAAGTTCACCCTTAGCATCCCTCAGCAAACCTGTGATGGATGTCATTTTGGAGGCGAGAAGACCTGGTACTAGAAAATCTTATGCTGACAAATGGAAAAGATTCTGTGCCTGGAATCAATCTCAAGGAGTAAGCACAGCAGTGCCCAACATTCCTCAGGTTTTACAATAGTTAACTGAGATGCCTCACAAGGGCCTGTCCTTTTCTTCCATAAAAATCCATGCCTCAGCCATTTCAGCTCTTTACAACACAGAACCTCCCCTCTTCTCCCATCCTCTGCTAAAGCAGTAGCTCAGAGGGGCCAAGAACTTAAGACCACCCAGGAGAGCTCCATCTCCTGCCTGGGACCTTAATTTTGTGTTGGAGAAATTCACTCTTCCTCCATTCGAGCCAGCTGCTACTGCAGACTTAACATTTCTCTCCTGGAAACAGCTTTCCTTTTAGCAGTCACTTCAGCTAGAAGGATTTCTGTATTACAGGCTCTTATGGCACTGGAGCCTTTCATCCTTTTTCATGTGGACAGGGTATCTCTCAGGACCAGCCCATCCTTCATGCCTAAGGTGGTATCCAGTGTGGCTCTTAATCAGACCATTCATTTGCCAACTTTCTTTCCCAATCCACAGAACATGAGGGAGTGGATTCTGTATTCCTCAGATGTATACAGACAACTTAGGTTTTACATAAATAGGACTAAATCTCAAAGAAAATCTCAACAACTGCTGGCAGCATTTGCTGGAGGGGCAGAGGGAAAGGCTATTTCAAAGCAAACCATTACCAAATGAATGGATAAGCCATTGCATTCGTTTCTGCTACAAGTACATGGAAAAACTATCCCCCAGGGGGTCAGATCCCATTCCATCAGGGCTGCATCTACTTCATCTGCCTTTCTCAGAGGTATTCCTACCAGGGACATTCTAGAAGCTGCTACCTGGATCTCAGTTCATACTTTCACCAAACATTACCATTTACCACTTTTCTCTAAATCCAGAGCTGGCTTTGCCACTGCTGTCCTGCAGGGCGTTATGGCGGGTCCTAATGCTGTATAATTCCCTCCACCCAACCATAGCTTTGTGAATCTACCCAAATGTAATGACTGCAACAGTGAAGCATGAAGAACATAGTACAGTTATGTACACTTGCCATAAATGTAGATGTGCAAGTGTATTCACTGTTGATGGGAGACTCCGCCCTAGAGACAGAGGGGTCCCACAAAATCAGGCTGTCAAGGAACCCTTTGCTGACAAGCCCCATCAGTGTTCCTGAAGTGTTTCCCGGCTGCTGTGCCCTGGAGGCAGTCGAAGACATTTTTTTCTACACTGAAATGCCTGGGCCCAGTTAACAAGGAATTTTTGGGTGCAAAGCATTCTATCAAGAGACTACTAAATTCCTTTTTCCCTTATGCCCCCAAGAACATGCAGAATACTGCCTGAAGTTCCACTCGGTCAGAGGGAGTCTGCAGTTTTTAGAAATTCAGAAGTTACTGCAAGAGAGTCGTCCAGGAGGCCCCAACCAAACAGTCCCGTCTTTTTTTAGTGCCAAAGAAAACAAGGGAGCTGAGGCCAGTTTTGGACCTTAGCAAACTAAACCTCTACATCAAAAAAAGAACGTTTCGGATGCTTACAGTTCAGTCCATCCTTCCATTTTTAGGAAAGGACAATTGGATGTGCTCAGTGGAATTAAAGGGCATGTATTATCGCAAAAAAATTGGCAGGCGCTCCAGAAGCCATTTGCGCTTCAGGCTAAGAGCCAGATGTTGTTCGTGTTTCACTGTTGCAGTCATCGCATTTGGGTTATCCCTGGCAGAGTAGCCCTCAGCTGGCCCGAATATCAGAGGCTTAGTCTTTCTGCATTGGTTGCTGTCACTCCAGGACTGATGTCAGGTTGTCAGCGGTATAAAAACAGGCAGCTGACACCAGTTTATCAGTCTTTCTTGCCGAGGAGTCCGAAGCAGAAGCAGTTCGCACGAGTGCCGGTTGGCCGCTACCTGAGTTTTTCATTTCCAAATTGTTGTTGAAGTCTTCTAAAGCCAAATACCCCGTCGGAAAAAGTCAACAGTTGTCTTTCCTGTGGAAAGCAAATACCACACCGAGACTTTCATTCCTGCTGCGTCAGTTGTTTAGGCCCAGACCACGACGTACCCTGCTGTTGCTTTTGAGCTTTGTTCAACGCCAGAAGTATATGTCGTTGGGCCCTTGTTGTAGCTAGATATTTTCGGTCTGTCCTCTCCTTCCAATACGGCTTCGGTAAGCTATCCAACAACTAATCCTCCGAAAAAAAAATATAAGCATAAAGACAAACCGCACAGGTCCAAAACTGCCGACGATGCTTCCATTAAGCTAGTGGCCAGTTCTATGGTCCTCCTTGAGATGCTTTCGCAGCCCCTGCTGCTCACTTCTGTGGATTCGCTGGCTGCTACAGAGACCTTTTCGTTGTCCGGTATGGCACGGGACTCTTCTTCGACTAAGGATTTTGTGGATGTCTCTAACTTGGATGTGTCCAGAGCCGTTGAGCAGGCACCGGTTTCCGAGGAAGAACTTCGAACTACCGATACTCTACACAGACCGACTTCCTTTGTGTCTACAATTCTTTCCAAAACTACCGGGTTTCTGTGGCCTAGGGTACAGAACACACCCCAAAAAAAAACGACCCAAGTTCAGGTACCTGCTTCCTTGCCTCAGTCTCAAATGCTAAAAATGGCTTAAGACCTTATAACGCTGATCATGGGAAATCAGGCTACCCCTTCCAAAAGAAAAAGAGACTTGTCCCAAGTAGTTTTTTCTGAACAGGAGTCCGATGACTGATTCATCTGAATATGAAGACATGCAACCCCTCTCTGCTTATTAGGATTCTGATGCAGAGGAATCCATCCCTTCAGCCTCTCCACCCAAGGACTTTTCCTTTGGGGAAATCCTACATACTTTGAGTGCATTTCCAGTGGGAATGTCAGGACAATTGTCAGTCAAAAAAGAGACTCTGGGATTTCTTAGATCTTCCACAGCACAAGACCGCTGGCCGTTCCTCCTTCCCTGGATGGTTGTGTATGATGTTTTTATGGAATCCAGTCCGACTCCTGACACCCTCTCTCCTACTCCCCGGAAACCTGACAGGTACTATAGAGTCCCTGACTCTAAAATCCTGCTGCTGACCCCGAGGACATCTCTCATGCACCTAAAGGAATAAAAGCAACTTCAGCTAAGAATCCCACTCCTCAGATAGGGATTCACGAGCATTAGACAGATGGGGTACAAAAGTATACACCTCTGCTTCTTTTGTTATTAGAGCATTAAAATGTAAATTTCAAATGCTGAAATATCAGCAACATGCCATGGAACATCTCAAACAAAAATATCTTCTTTCCCTGCTTGTGCAGAAAATAGAGTTACAAGAGTTAATGCATTCTGCAAGCCAAGTAACTAAGTACACCATACAATGTGGTTTTGATGCCCTAGAAGCATCTTGCAGGGCAGCAGTCACTGGTTCTGTACTTAAGACATGCTTGACTTAAGGAACAGTCCTTCCCAGACCATGTCAAATCCAAATTATTGGACGCCCCCTTGCACAAAGTTGGCTTATTTGGCACCAAGGCAGAAAAGATGTTCATCATGTTGGTCTTAAAAAAGACATAAGAAAAAGCTAAATCTATGCAGACAGACATCTTACAGGTCCATCCACCGCAGTTCAGTAGGCATTGCCCCTCCAAGCACTGGTCCTTTCCTGTCCCCACCAACTCAGCTCAGCTCAGAACTAGGGAAGCAGGCCCCCAGACAACAGCCATAGGGAATACAGAGATCAAAGCAATGGAGATGTTTCTCATGTTTCACTCTTGCAGTCATCACATTTGGGTTATCTGATTGCAGTAGCCCTCAGTCGGCCTGATTAACAAAGTCTTGGATCCAGCGTCTGTTGCTGTCCCTTCTTCCGTGACGTCAGGTCGTCAGGGATATAAAGCATGCAGCCGACACCATTACATCAGTCTTTCTTGCCGTGCGGTGCCCGAAGTAGAAACAGTTCGCAAGTGCCGGACGGCTGACTCCTGAAATTTTCGTTTTTGAATTTCAGAACCAAAGTCTTCAACTAAAAGCTTTGTACCCCGTTGGGGAAACTTTTTTTCTTGCTCTAAACCGATGTCAGTAAAAGTAAGTAATTGCTTGTGGAAAGCAAATTACCTCATAAAGATTTTCATTCATTCTTTATTCCTTGCCTAGGCCCTGAACATGACGTACCTCGCTGTTGGTTTTGTGCCTTATTTTAACCACGAACTATCAGTCGTCGGTATATTTTTGCTTCTAAATATTTTGGTGCTTGGTTAATTATCCTGATATGTCTTCGGTAAGCCGTCCGACAACAGACATTCCGAAAAAACGCAAAGATAAAGACAGAGACAGGCCGCTCAGGTCCAAGGCTGCCGATGACACTTGTCCTAAGCCAGACGCCAGTTCGCCGGTACTCAGTGAGGTGCTTTTGCAGCCCCTGATACACGCTACTTCAGATTTGCAGGCCTCTACTGAGACCAATTCAGAGTCCGGTACGCCACGAGATGCTTCAGCTGTGGAACCTGAGGATGTGTCTACCTTGGACGGGTCCTGAGCTGCTGTGCAGGCATCCGCTTCTGAGGGGGGTATTCAGGCCTACTGACTTGCATATTAAACCAACACCATCTTCTTCTCAAGGCCTAAAACTCGAACCATGCCTAGAAAACTGACGCCCAGACCACATGGTTAGGCCTCTGCCTAAAAAACAAGTAAGAATGGCTGAAATCCTTATTACTTTAATCTGGGGAAGCCAGCCTTCCCCCTCTAAGAGATCTAGGACTGAGTTTGCTTATACTTCTAACCAGAATTCAGAATTTTCTATTTCCTCTGATGACCAGAATTTACCTTTATCTACCTATGAGGATTCTAATGCTGAGGACTCTATTCCCTCTGCTCCCCCCCCCCCCAGAGGATTTTTCTTTTGGTGAAACCTTGCATACTCTCAGGGGGCATTTTTGTTGGGAAAGTCAGATTTCTCTGATTCTAAAAAGAAGCTTGGGGATTTCTTACTCCTGTCCCATCACAGGCCTTTAGCCATATCTCCTGTACTGGGCATTGTTGATGATGCCTTTTCAGAATCTAGCTTGGCCCCTGACTCTCTTTACCTCCTGCTCCCAGAAAACCTGATAGATATTACAGGGTCCTTGACTCTCACAATTTCCTTTTTAAAAATCCTACTGCGGATCCTGAGACCATTTCATAGGGACCCAAGGGCATTAAAGCTACTACTGCCAAAAATCCTACCCCCTCTGATTGAGACTTCAGGGTGCTAGATAGATGGGGTAACTTTGTCCACTAGTGCCTCAAACTGCCAGTTTCATATGTTGAAGTATCAGCAGCATATTACTGGATTGCTTAAACAGAAAATGATGTTGATTCCTGATTGTGCTGAAAATAAGGGTTTACTGCATTCAGCTGACAAGTTGGAAAACATACTTTGCAATGTGGTTTTGATTCACTAGCGGCATCTTGCAGGGCTGCTGTAACTGGGTATGTACTTAGAAGGCATGCTTTGCTGAAGGAGTAATCTTTGCCAGATCATGTTAAAGCGAAATTACTGGATCGTCCCTTAAACCAGGACCGCTTGTTTGGCAACAAGGTAGAAGTTGTTCTTAAAAAGATGGAGGAAAAAGCTAAATCTGTGCAAACTACAAGTACAACCTCCAAGGTTTAGTAGGCATTGGCCTTCCAAGAATTGGTCCTTTCTTGCCTCTTCCAGACATTCTCAGTTTAGACCCTGATCCAGCAGTACTCCCAGGCTTCAATGCCAGGGTACGCACAGGACTAAGCAGTGGGGGGCCTCCACTTCCAAATATGGGATTAATAAAACTCCCCCTATGGTAAACTGTCTCAATGACTTTTTTTTAAAACTGCCAAGCACTTCTCAACTGATTGCCCCTTTGGGTGGGGGTGGGGATTGCTCTTCATGACAAGAACTGGGAACTCATTACCCAGGACAAATGGGTTTTAAATGTAGTGTCCCAGGGATACAGATTTCGCTTCCACTCATTGCCAACAACAAGCGGGTGGCCAGATCTACCCCAAATCAGTGGGCAGAGGCCCAAGAACAAGTACTTTCTCTCTTAAGCATGGTGGCTATTCAGTTGGTACCATAAGAGGAAAAGGGACAAGGTTTCTCCTCAAGACTTTTCCTGGTACCCAGAAAAGACAATTCATGGCGTCCTATTCTGGACCTGTCTACTCTAAACACCTTTTTGGTGATTCCAAAATTCAAGATGCTGACTCTTCACCAGTTGCTCCCTATGCTAAGCAAAGATGCTTGGTTGGCAACACTAGATTTAAAGGAAGCATACTTGCACATCCAATCAGGGAGTCTTGCAGAAGATACCTACGCTTCAAAGCTGGTTACATGCACCATCAGTTCTCTGCACTGCCCTGTGGCTTATCTACTGCGCCCAGGGTATTCACCAAGTGCCTAGCTCCAGTCATTGCATTTTGCAGACAAAGAAATATTCAAATATACCCATACCTGGCCATTTGTCAAATTCAGGCAGAAAGCCAGGACATACTTTTGGATCATCTGGCCTTTGTACAAAGGGTGCAAACTTGTCTGGGGCTACACCATAAACAAAAATAAATCTCACCTGCTACCCTGTCAACAAATTATATTCCTGGGAGCAAGCTTGAATCCAACTTCCCAGATGGGTTTCCTTATGCCAGAGAAAGAAATTCATTTGACAACCTACTTCAAACAAGTGGCCACAAAAACCCAGCTATCTGCAAGGCAAATACTACAAGCCTTGGGGTTTTATGGCCTCCTCCTGCATTCTTCTAATTACATATGCAAGACTGCATATGAGGAAACTACAGTGGTATCTAAAAAGCCTATGGTGTCAACATTCTCAGGATCTAGAAGCAATGATTCCTGTCTTACCTTGCCTACGCTTAAAGTTCCTGTGGTTGGCAGAGGCCTGCCACCAAAGCAAGATACTACCATTCACAATACCCCCTGCTGCCCAAACTCTTAACAGCAGACTCATCAGACTATGCATGGGGGGCACACCTGGCAGGGAAATGGAACCCAAGTCAAATGCACCTGCACATAAATCAGAAGGAAATGTTAGCTGTACAGAATGCACTGACAGCCTTCAAGGATCACATTCTTCTAGGACATTTAATGGTAAAGATGGACAACACCACTGTTATGTGGTACATAAACTAGCAGGGGGGTACACATTCTTACCCCCCTCTACAGACTAGCCATGGCATTTTGGAACACAGCCCTGAGCTACCAAGTGCATCTTCAAGCTCAATCTCTGCTAGGAAAACTAAATACACTGGCAGATGATCCAAGCAGAAATCTCGTGGACCCACACGAGTGGAAACTGGAACCGAGGATTTTCACCATGTTGACAAGCAAATGGGGAGCTCAGATATAGACCTGTTTGCCTCCCCCCAGAACTATCAATTGGACAAATTTTGCACAAGGACTCCCCACAAACAAGTTTGGAAAGTGGATGCTCTGTCCTTCAGCTGGAAAATCCTATCAGTTTATGACTTTCCTCCTCTGCTCTCCAAAGTACTATTAAAGATCAAACAAGACAAACCAAGGACGATTTTGATTGCACCAGACTGGCCACGCCAACACTGGTACCCCCCTCTTGCATAGTATGTCACTGTTGGCCCCATGGTACCTGCCTCAGACTCCTACCCTATTGGCTCAGCAGGAGAACCAGACTCTGCACCCTTAGCTTCAAAGACTGAACCTAACAGCCTGGCTAATTACCTAATCTCTCCTTTACCATCCCTCATAAACCAGTGATGGATATCATTTTAAAGGCAAGGATGCCTTGTACTAGAAAATCTTATGCTGAAAAATGGAAAAGATTCTGTGCCTGGGACCTCTCCTAAGGGATGAGCACAGCAGTGCCCAGTTTACCTCAGATTTTACAGTACTTAAATGAGATGCTTCACAAGGGCCTGTCTTTTTCCTCCATCAAAATTCTCGCCTCAGCCATTTCAGCTCATTATAACACAGAACCTCCCCTCTTCTCTCATCCACTGCTCAAGCAGTTCCTCAGAGGGGCCAAACATTTACGACCACCCAGGAGAGCTCCAACTCCATGCTGGGACCTTAACTTTGTATTGGAAAAACTCACTTTTCCCCCTTTGAGCCAGCTGCTACTGCAGAGTTAAAATTATTTTCTTGGAAAACAGCTTTTCTTTTCACAATCACTTCAGCAAGAAGGGTATCTGAATTACAGGCCCTCATGGCAGTGGAGCCTTTCATCATCTTTCATGCGGACAGGGTGTCCCTCAGGACCAATCCCTCCTTCATGCCCAAGATGGTATCCAGTGTAGCCCTTAATCAGTCCATTCATTTGCCAACCTTCTTTCCTAATCTACAGAACAAAGGAGAACGGATACTGCACTCATTAGATGTGCACAGACAACTTAGATTATACTTGGACAAGACTAAACCTCAGAGGGAGCTGCAGGGGCAGAGGTGAAGGCCATTTCGAAGCAAACCATTTCCAAATGGATAGGCCATTGCATTCATTTCTGATACAAGCACCATGGAAAACCTATCCTTCAGGGGATCAGACCCCACTCAACTAGGGCAGCTTCTATCTCTACAGCCTTTCTCAGAGGCGTCCCTACCAGGGACATCCTAGAAGCTGCTGCCTGGAGTTCTGTACATACTTTCACCAAGCATTACCATCTGCCAATTTTCTAAGTAAATCCAGAGCTAGCTTTGCCACTGCAGTCTTGCAGGGCCTTATAGCTGGTCTTAATGCTTACTAATTTCCTCCTCCCATCCTTGGCTTTGGGAATCTACCCAAATGTGACGACTGCAACAGTGAAACACGAAGAACATAGTACAACTGTGTACACTTAACATAAATGTAGATGTTCGAGTGTATTCATTGTTGCAGTCCTGGGTGTTCATCGTGTTACCCTGCTGCAGTCATCACACTTGGGTTATCCTGCCGTCAGGCGGTCCCGCAGTCGGCCTGATTTCCAAAGTCTTGGTCCGGTGTCGGTTGCTGTCGCTTCTTCCCTGACGTCAGTGCGCCAGGGGTATACAAGAGGCATCCAACGCCATTTTCTTCAGTCTTTGTTGCCGCGTGGTGCCCGAAGCAGAAGCGGTTCGCAAGTGCCGGTCGGCCGACACCTGAGATTTTCGAATCGAATTTCAGTCCGAAGTCTTCAATAAAGGTAAATACCCCGTTGGGGAACCTTTTCTTGCCTCAGTCCGATGTCAGAAAAAGTTAACAATTGCATTTCTTGTGGGAAGCAAATACCTCATAAGGACTTCCATTCTTATTGTATTCCTTGCCTAGGCCCAGACCACAACGTCACATGTTGTCAGTTTTGTGCTAGGTTTAATAAACAAACTATCAAACGCCGTTTTGACTTCGCACGACATTACTTTGGTAGGAAATTTAATTATACCATGCCGTCGGAGCAGCCGACGACCGGCATGCATAAAAAACGCAAGGATAAGGACAGGCAGCCTAGGAACAAGCCAGACTCCGAGGCCTCTGCTGGGCCTGTCGCCAGTTCTCCGGTTTTCAGTGAGGTGCCTACGCAGCCCCTGACTACCGCAGAATTGGAACCCCAGACAGCTGCAGATTCTCAAGCGGGGTGTACTAGGCCATCACAGCCATCTTCATTAGGCCCTTCTGACACCGGAGCAGAAGGAGATCCCGGTGCAGTAGTAACACCTTCGGTTGCAGAAGGTGTCTTCAGACCAACTACACTCACCATTAAATCTTATGCTAAGCTTAAAACTCCTTTAAAACCAAAAAAGACTGTACATCAGTCTACAGTTCAAGGCCCCATGCCTAAGAAACAGATGCTTAAGATGACTGAAGATTTGATTACCCTAATCAGGGGTTCCCATCCCTCTCCAGATAAAAGACCAAGACAAGAGGAGGATTATGCTTCCTCTAACCAGGTTTCAATTTCCTCAGATTCTTCTGAGGAACAGGATTACACTTTTCCCCCTTATGAAGACTCTGATGCTGAAGATTCTATTCCATCAGCATCTCCCCCTGAAGACTACTCCTTTGGGGAAACTTTACATACCATGAGGGAACTTTTCCACTGGGAAGGCCAGGACTACTCTGATTCTAAGAAAAGGCTCCGAGAGTTCCTTTTACTACCCCAGCACAGACCACTTGCTATCCCTCCAGTTTTAGACATTGTGGATGATGTTTACTTGGAGTCTAGTCTAAATCCAGACTCTCTACCTCCTGCTCCAGCCAAACCAAACAGGTACTACAGAGTACCTGACTCGCACAAATTCCTTTATAAAAGCCCTGTGGCTGACCCAGAAACAATTTCCCAGGGTCCCAAAGGGGCTAAAGCTTCTATGGCTAAAAATCCTGTGCCCTCTGAAAGGGATTCCAGAGCCCTAGATAGATAGGGAAAGAAGATATACACCTCAGCTACTCTGGCTATGAGAGCATTAAATTGTCAGTTTCACATGCTGAAATATGAGCACACATTCTGAACAGTCTGAATTCAAGGAAATGCAGGATCTGTTGCATGCAGCTTAACAGGTGGGCAAACATACTTTACAGTGTGGATTTGATTCATTGGAAGCTTCCTGTAGAGCAGCTGCTACTGGGTCTATCATACGTAGAAATGCTTGGTTAAAAGAACAAACCCTACCTGATCATGTTAAAGCAAAATTATTGGATGCACCTTTACAGCAGGATGTATTATTTGGTGTCAAAGCAGAAGAGGTTTTAAAGAAAATGGAGGATAAGGCAAAGTCTATGCAGACTATCAAGGATTTTTTTACAGGTACAACCCCCTCGTTTCAGCAAAAATTGGCCAACAAAAAACTGGTCCTTTCCAGCTTCTGACAGATCACAGAGGGGCAAATACAAATGCCCAAGGGGCAGAGGTCTGTCACAAGGCCCTTACAAACCTCGCCAGTGGGGTTCTGCTACCCAGAAAGGAGGAGAAGTCAAGCCCCAAGCTAGCAGAAGACGAACACAATGACTCGATCCTCAACTACCAAGCAAATCTCTCCTGGCAGCTCCCTTGGGAGGAAAATTAGCACTTTTTGCAGACAACTGCCACATCATCACAAAAGACAAATGGGTCCTAAACATTGTCTCACAAGGATACAGATTCCACTTTCATACATTGCCAAGGATAAAAGGAATGCCAAACCTGCCACCAAATCAATGGGCAGAGGCACAAAAACAAATTACAGCTCTTATGGACATGAGAGCCATTCAACAGGTACCTACACAGGAGCAAGGACAAGGATTTTACTCAAGACTCTTTCTAGTCCCAAGAAAAGACAAAGCATGGAGACCCATTCTGTATCTTTCAATTCTGAACACCTGTCTACAAGTACCAAAATTCAAGTTGCTAACACTACAGCAGCTTCTTCCCATGCTGGGCAAGAATGCTTGGCTAGTAACGTTGGATTTCAAGGAGGCATACCTGCATGTCCCTGTCAGACAAAATTGCAGAAGATACCTCCGCTTCATTGCAGGTTCAACCCATTATCAACTCTCTGCACTGCCCTTTGGCTTATCTACTGCGCCCAGGGTCTTAACAAAATGCCTCGCACCAGTAATTGCATACTGCAGACAAAGAGGAATTCACATATACCCATACCTGGACGACTGCCTTATTCAAGCAGAAAGCAATGACATTCTTTTAAAGCATCTGGCATTTGTCAAACACCTTCTAAGTTGCCTAGGGTACACAGTAAACGAAAAGAAATCAAAACTAGTGCCTTTACAAAACATAATATTCCTGGGTGCCAGCTTGAATACAACAGCCCAGATGGCTTATCTCACGCCAGACAAGCAACAACAGCTGACTCAATACTTCAAAATAATGGCAACAAAGACCCAACTCCCTGCAAGAAAAATTCTGCAGGCCTTGGGATTCATGGCATCTTGCATACTACTAATACCATTTGCAAAACTGCATGTGAGGAAATTACAATGGTACCTGAAAAGCGTATGGACTCAGCACAGCCACAGCTTGGAAACAATGATACCACTCATTCCCTGCCTTCAACAGGAGTTTCTGTGGTGGGCACAGGCATGTCACCTCAACAAGGATCAGCCTTTCACCTTACCCACAGCCAGGCAAACTATGACAACAGATGCATCGGACTATGCCTGGGGAGCACACATGGCAGGACAGTGCATTCAGGGCAAATGGACAACAGATCAAAGACATCTGCGTATCAATCAAAAAGAAATGCTAGCAGTACAGAATGCCCTAACAGCTTTCAAGGACCTCTTACACCCAGGACAACTAATAATAAAGACGGACAATACCACAGTAATGTGGTACATAAGCACGGGGGCACACATTCCTATCCTCTATGCAGGCAAGCAATGACCTTGTGGAACACAGCACTGTCTTGCCAAGTTCAGTTACAAGCACAATTCCTGCCAGGAAAGAAAAGCACATTGGCAGACGACCTAAGCAGAAACATCATGGATCCCCACAAGTGGAAACTAGATCCACAAGTATTTGCAATGATAACTCAAAAATGGGGACGCCCAGACATAGATCTGTTTGCCAACCCCCAAAACTACTAACTTCAGAAATTTTGCAGGACATTCCATCCACAAGCTTGGAAAGTGGACGCCCTCTCATTCAGTTGGAAAACATTAACAGTGTATGCCTTTCCTCCATTGCCTCTAATAGCAAAGGTACTGCTGAAAGTCAGATTAGAGAGGCCACAAATGATACTCATTGCACCAGACTGGCCACGCCAGCACTGGTATCCAATTCTGAGGAACATGGCCCACGGCCCATCATCGATTTTACCACAAATTCCTCATCTGCTCACCCAGTGAGACAGTTAGATTCTACACAGCCAGCTCAAGACTTTAAACCTGGCTGCATGGCAAATTACCTAAACAACCAGCCAACACCTCTATCCAAAGCTGTTATGGATGTCATTCTGGAGGCCAGGAGGCCCAGCACCAGGAAAACCTATTCAGACAAATGGAAAAGATTTTGCGCCTGGAACCAGGCTAAACGCCAAAATCCCCTTGATCTAAACATTCCTCAGATTCTACAATATTTAACTGAGATGTTGCACAAAGGACTTTCCTTTTCATCTATTAAGATCCACGCCTCATCAATTTCAGCTCATTACAACACGGATCCTCCTTTATTTTCACATCCACTCCTAAGGCAGTACCTCAGAGGGGATAAAAACATAAGACCGCCCAGGAGAGCACCAACACCTACTTGGGATCTCAACTTTGTTCTGGAAAAGCTTACACTGCCACCCTTTGAACCAGCTTTTTCAGCTGATTTAAAATTTCTTTCATGGAAAACTGCCCTGCTACTAGCAATAACTTCAGCTAGAAGAGTCTCAGAGCTACAGACACTAATGACAGTGGAGCCTTTCCTCAATTTTCATCAAGACAGAGTTTATCTACGAACTAACCCTTCCTTTATGCCAAAGGTGGTATCCAGTATGGCCCTAAACCAAACCATTCATTTGCCCACCTTTTTCCCAATTCCCCAGAACAAAGGAGAAAGATTCCTGCACTTTTTGGACATTCACAGGCAATTACGTTACTACTTGGATAAAACTAAGGCTTTCAGAAAATCTGACCAGCTCTTTGTAGCCTATGCTGCAGGATCACAAGGAAAAGCTATCTCAAAACAGACCATTTCAAAATGGATAGGACATTGCATACGTTTCTGCTACACGCATCATGGGAAACCGGTACCTGCTAACATTAGGTCCCACTCCACCAGGGCTACAGCTACATCAGTAGCCTTTCTCAGGGGGATGCCAACCAAGGATATTCTGGAAGCTGCAACTTGGAGTTCAGTGCACACCTTCACCAAACACGATCACTTACCTCTGTATTCTAAGACTAGAGCTGGTTTTGCCACTGCAGTTTTGCATTGCCTACTAGCTTCTTCTAACCCTGTTTAACTCCACCACCCATCCTTAGCTCTGGGATTCAACCCAAGTGTGATGACTGCAGCAGGGTAACACGATGAACATAGTACAGTTTTGTGCCTACCATAAATGTAGATGTTCGATTGTTCGCCCTGCTGCAGTCCAAGTTACCCTCCCTCCATCATGTGGTGTATTTGCTTGTGCCTGAAGGTATTGTTTTATTTTTATATGTACTTTATATATATATATATATATATATATATATATTGCATTGCCTACCTGTTGGGGGCACCTGACATCTTGGGCAAGAAAAACTGAAGAAAATGACGTTGGATGCCTCTTATATACCCCTGGCGCACTGATGTCAGGGAAGAAGCGACAGCAACCGACGCCGCACCAAGAATTTGGAAATCAGGCCGACTGCGGGACTGCCTGATGGCAGGATAACCCAAGTGTGATGACTGCAGCAGGGTGAACACTCGAGCATCTACATTTATGGTAGGTACAGAACTGTACTTTACCTTCCTTCCAGCCCCCTTACTACTTTTGGCTGTTTCTCTTCTCTCCTTTACTATGCTCAAAAGCTTTTTGGTGTATTTGCATATTTGTTGGAGGTATAAACCTTGTACATTTATAAATTTAATTGCTTCCCATTAGGAGGGCACCTGACATCTGGGGTAAGAAAAACTGATGTAATGGCGTCTGCTGCATGTTTTATACCCTTGACGGCCTGATGTCACAGAAGAAGGGACAGCAACCAACACAGGACCCAAGACTTTGTTAATCAGGCCGACTGAGGGCTACTGCAAGCAGATAACCCAAATGTGATGACTGCAACAGTGAATACACTCGAACATCTACATTTATGGTAAGTGTACCCATCTGTACTTTCCTCCTCTTCAAAACCTGGGAGTGCTAAGCCACCCCCTTATGATAAGAGCTCACACTGACTTTACACTTCCACCCCCTCCCTCTGCCCTCCTGCACTTGCCCCTAGGAGGAAAACTCTCCTTCCACGCAAGCAGTTGGGCCTCTATTACCAACGACCGCTGGGTCCGTAACAGTGTCCCAGGATACAAATTTTATTTTCACACTCTGCCAACCCCAAAAGTGTTCCCAGATCTTCCCACAAACCAGTGGGCAGAGGCCAAAAAGCAAGTCCTTTCCCTACTCTCTGTGAGGGTAGTAGAGCATGTTCGTGCAGAACAGATAGGCCAAGGTTTCTACTCCAGACTCTTCCTTGTACCCAGAAAAGAGGGCACATGGCGCCCTATCCTTGACCTATCCATTCTAAACACCTTTCTGGTGATATCAAAATTCAAAATGCTCACCCTCCTCCAGCTTCTCCCTATGCTTTCCAAGGATGCTTGGTTAGCCAACCAATAGCTAAAAGAGGTCTACCTACACATCCCAATTAGGGAATCATGCAGGAAATACCTACGATGTTCATTGTGTTTCACTGTTGCAGTCATTACACTTGGGTTATCCTGCTGGCAAGCTACCCGCAGTCAGCGCGAGTTCCAAAGTCTAGGTACAGCGTCGGTTGCTGCCACCTCTTCCCTGACGTCAGTGTGCCAGGGGTATATAAGAGGCATATAAGGTGCCCGAAGCAGAAGCAGTTCGCAAGTGCCGGTCGGCCGGCTCCTGAGAATTTCGAAATAGAGTTTCAGAACCGAAGTCTTCAATAAAGCTAAGTACCCCATTGGGGAAACTTTTTCTTGCTCCAGACTGATGTCAGTAAAAGTTAACAATTGTATTTCTTGTGGGAAGCAAATACCTCATAAGGACTTTCACTCTTACTGTATTCTTTGCCTGGACCCTGACCACGACGTTTCTAGTTGTCGGTTTTGTGCTAGATTCAACAAGCGCACTATTAAACGTCTGTTTGATTTTGCATTACATTACTTTGGCCGAAGGTTTAACTATATAATGCCGTCGGAACAACCGACGACCGTAATTCATAAAAAAACACAAAGACAAGGAAAAGAACAGGCATCCGAGTGTCCAAAACCGACGGCGAAGCCTCTTCTAGGCCAGTCGCCGGTTTGCTGGTTCTCAGTGATGCACTTTCGCAGTCCCTGACACCCGCTACCTCAGAGCCACAGGCCGTATCCGACTGCCATGTGGAGACAACTTGGCCTCTGGATACTCAAGGTATTGGGCCTGCGGAAAATATTCCCTCGGGTCCAGAGCCGCTGAGCAGGCATCGGTTTCTGAGGGTGTTTTCAGACCTTCACAGCTTACTATTAAATCCTCTGCAGCAGCCAAAGTACAGTCAAAGACACCACTAAAGACATAGAAACAAGTACAGCATTCTCCTAACAGTCATCCATGCCAAAGAAACAGATGCTTAATATGGCCAAAAACTTAATTACTTTGATCAGGGGTTTCCATCCCCCTCCTGATAAAAGGCCTAGGCATGACACTGACTATGATTCCTCTGACCAGGTTTCTATTTCCTCCGATTCCTCTTCAGATCAGGGCTGTTCTGTTCTTCCCTATGAGGACTGTGATTCAGAAGAATCTATACCTTCAGCCTCTCCACCTGAGGATTACTCTTCTGGGGAAACTCTGCACACCATGGGGAACATTTCCACTGGGAGAGCCAGGATTATTCAGAATCCAAGAAAAGGCTCAGGGATTTTCTTTTACTGCCTCAACACAGGCCCTTGGCTATCCCCCCTGTGCTTGATATAGTTGATTATGTTTTCTCTGAATCCAGTCTGTCTCCTGATTCTTTACCCCCTGCACCAGTCAATCCAGACAGGTATTACAGGGTCCCTGACTCTCATAAATTTCTTTGAAAACCGTGCTGCTGACCCTGAAACAATTTCTCAGGGTCCCATAGGGGTTAAGGCTTCCACTGCTTAAAACCCTGTTCCCTCTGATAGGGATTCTAGAGCTCTGGATAGATGAGGGATAAAAGTTTATACCTCTGCTACTTTAGCTGTAAGGGCTTTAAACTGCCAGTTTCACATGCTTAAATATCAACAGTACCTCATATCTTTGTTAAAACAGAAAATGCTTACATTTCAGAGAATCCTGACAATAAGGAAATGCAGGAATTATTGCATGCAGCTGAACAAGTGGGAAAGCATACTCTGCAATTAGAGGCTTCTTGCAGAGCCGCAGTTACAGGCTCTGTCATTCGAAGGCATGCTTGGTTGAAAGAACAAAGTTTACCTGAACATGTTAAAGTAAAATTATTGGATGCTCCATTACAGCATGATACTTTGTTTGGTGTTAAGGCAGAAGAGGTGTTAAAGAAAATGGAGGATAAAGCAAAAATCTATGCAGACAGTAAAGGATTTCTTACAGGTTCAACCACCTAGGTTTAGTAGAAACTGGCCTTCTATGAATTGGTCCTTTCAGGTGTCAGACAGGCCACAAAGAGGCAGATACAGACGCCCAAGAGGCAGATCTCAGCCCCAAGGCTCCTTCAGACCTAAACAATGGGGTGCTTCTGCCCCCAAAGGACGAGAAGACAAATCGCAACCTTATAGAAAACAGTCCCAGTGACTTTCCTCTACAAAGGCCAAGCACTTACCTTTTGGGAGCACCCCTAGGAGGAAAGCTAGCACTTTTCACACAAAATTGGCACATAATCACCCAGGACAAATGGGTACTGAATATAGTTTCTCAGGTTTACAGGTTCCACTTTCATACTCTTCCAAAATCAAAAGGTATGCTGGACCTGCCACAAAACCAATGGGCATAGGCACAAAAGGAAATTGCTGCTCTCATGGACATGGGAGCTACTCCACAGCAAGAACAGGGACAAGGAGTTTACTCAAGACCCTTCCTGGTTCCCAGAAAGGACAAAGCCTGGAGACCAATACTGGACTTGTCAATCTTAAATACTTTCCTGGATGTTCCAAAATTCAAAATGTTAACACTGTAGCAACTTCTACCGATGCTGGGCAAGAAGGCTTGGTTAATAATTTTGGACCTCAAGGAGGCATACCTGCATGTCCCAATCAGACAATCCAGAAGATACCTCAGATTCATAGCTGGCTCAATGCATTACCAATTCTCTGCACTGCCCTTTGGCTTATCTACTGCGCCCAGGGTCTTCACAATATGCCTGGCACCAGTAATTGCATTTTGCAGACAAAGAGGAATTCAGATATATCCCTACTTGGACGACTGCCTTATTCAAGCAGAGAGCAAGGACATTCTACTAAAGCATCTGGCGTTTGTAAAAAGATTATTAATTTGCCTAGGGTACATAGCAAACAAAAAGAAATCAAAACTAGTGCCCTCTCAAGGGATAACATTCCTGGGTGCAAGCTTAAATACAACTGCCCAGATGGCTTATCTCACGCCAGACAAGCAAAGACAACTGACTCATTACTTTCAAATGATGGCAACAAAGAGCCAGCTCCCTGCAAGAAAAATTCTGCAGGCCCTGGGCTTCATGGTTTCCTGCATTCTACTAATTCCATATGCAAGACTGTATATGAGGAAACTACAATGGTATCTAAAAAGTGTTTAGACTCAGCATTGCCACAGCCTGTAGACAATAGTAACTATCATTCCCTGTCTTCAACAGGAGTTTCGATGGTGGTCCAGGGCCTGTCACCACAACAAGGGACCACCCTTCACCCTGGCAGACCTACTACACAGGGGTCTATCCTTCTCTTCTATTAAAATGTATGCCTCTGCTAACTCTGCTTTGTTCAGCACAGAGCCACATCTTTTATCGCATCCTCTCATCAAACAGTTCCTAAGAGGGGCTAATAACTTGAGGCCACCCAGAAGCGCTCCTACCCCATCTTGGGTCCTAAACTTTGTGTTGGAAAAGCTCACCCTGCCCCCCTGTAAACCTGCAGCTTCAGCAGAGTTAAAATTTTTCTTTTGGACGACAGCCTTGCTTCTGGCCATCACTTCAGCTAGAAGAGTATCAGAGCTGCAAGCACTTATGGCTGTAGAGCCATTCTTCACTTTCCATGCTGACAAGGTCTCCCTCAGGACTAAGCCATCCTTCATGCCAAAAGTGGGTCCAATGTGGCTCTCAACCAATCCATTCATTTGCCCACCTTTTTCCCTAACCCATAAAACAAGGGGGAAAGGATTCTGCACTCTCTAGATGTGCACAGACAGCTCAGATTCTACATAGACAGGGCTAAATCTTTCAGATAAACTGATCAATTGCTAGTTAGCTTTGCTGCAGGAGCAGAGGGCAAGGCCATACCCAAACAATATCCAAATGGATAGCACATTGCATCCATTTCTGTTACAAACAGCATGGAAAACCTCCTCCCAAGGAGGTCAGGACACATTCCACCAGAGCAACCTCCACCTCTGCGGCTTTCCTTAGAGGGGTCCCCACCAGCGACATCCTGGAGGCTGCAATATGGACATGTGTTCATACCTTCACCAAGCATTACCACCTGCATATCTACTTCGAATCTAGGGCAGGGTTTGCCACTGCAGTCTTGCAGGGCATACTAGCCACCCCCCCCCAGTATTCTTGACTGCCTTCAACCTTTTCTTCAGCTTTGGGAATCAGCCCAAATGTGATGACTGCAACAGTGAAACACGAAGAACATAGTACAGTTGTGTACACTTACCATAAATGTAGATGTTCGAGTGTATTCAGTGTTGCAGTCCTGGTTTCCCTCCCTCTAGCCCCCTTGTCTCTCTCTCCTTCCTTACAAGGAGGTTTTGGTATTTACTTTCTACTGGTGGTGTTCTCCCACCATAAACTAGCTCCTTATTGGTGGCTCCTGACAGGGTAAGAAAAACTGATGTAATGGCATTGGCTGCCTATTTTTATACCACTGACGACCTGACGTCAGACCTGGAGCGACACTAGACGATGTAGAAATACTAAGTCTCTGGTATTCTGGCCGACTGAGGGCTACCCTGGCAGGGATAACCCAAATGTGATGACTGCAACAGTGAATACACTCGAACATCTACATTTATGGTAAATGGTAAGTATACACAACTATACTTTACTAACAGTTTAGAGCTCTGCCTTTACCGAATGCATGGCAGTGGTTGCAGCTCATCTCAGACTACTGTGTTTACGTTTATTCCTATATCTAGATGACTGGCTCCTAACCACACCAACAAGGCATCAACTGTCCCATGCCAGGGATTACCTGTTTCAGATCCTGGATCTCTTCGGCATCACCATAAATTTGGACTAGTCACAACCGATACCAGTTCAATCCTTGGGAGTTTATAGGGTTCAGTTGAACACAGTTACCAAATAGTCTTATTGCCTCGACATCGAGTTGTCACTTTGAGGAAACAAGTCCGTACTTTATTAGCTCTTAATTCTCCCACTGCCAGGCTTATTCTTCAAGCTGTTGGCTCTATGGTGGCTGTTGTAATATTAGTTCCTCTAGCAAGATCCTATGTGTGTGTTCTCCAGTGTACCTTGATTGTGCAGTGGTTTGTACTTCACCAGTCTCCACCTGTTCCTATCAAACAAATGTTTGAAGAAGCCACCTGGAATGGTGGATTCATTCCAACCTGGCAGTCTGCAGGCCTTTCACACTTCCATCAGCTGCAGTGACTACGGATGCTTATAGCACAAAGAACAAAAGACTAAGAAAATACAAAACAGCACTCCAAGTAGCAACTCAGGAATAAAGAATTACCGGTCAAACCAAAAGGTCACTCCGCCAGAGCTTTAGCCACTTCAGTGGCTTTTCAGGTAGGTTGCCCATGGAATCTATTTGTGCTGCAGCTACATGGGCCAACCCACATACTTTCATTTCGCATTACAAGTTGGATTTGGTTTCCAGGAGTAGAGCTGATTTTGGTTCCACTGTTCTGAAGAGTCTTTTCCGATGAGCCACCCAGGGTTTTTAGGTGCTAGGGACGCGCTGTCCCAACCAGCAAGAATGAAGGCGAGATAGACAACTTAACATAAAGAAGTTATGTACCTATCATAACGTTCCATGTTAGTTGTCTTCTTCTCGCCTTCTTTCTTGCGTCCCACTTTCCATCCACCTATCCTAGTGGACTGCGAAGAGTTCCTCTTGTTTTTGCACTGGTTGAGTCTGCTCTGGCTATTTCCTTCTGCTTAGTAGTCTCCCCCGTAGGAATTATGCATTCTAGGATAGCATTCATTTATTATTATGTCTGCAGTTAGACTTACCAAACGAGATCTGGGTATCTAGCGCCAGGCATCATGGGATATAGGGGGGCCTTGAGCCAGTAAGCAGCTCTCGAGCTTTTGAAGATGGCCAAGTCGGAGCCAAGGATCGGCTCTGAACCCAACCAGCAAGAAAGAAGGTGAGAAGAAGACAACTAACATGGAACATTATGGTAGGTACATAACTTCTTTTTAATGTCTGTTATGTACTTCACAGATAAAAATTATAGTTGTCTACTGATGTACTATGATGTCCTTCAAGGATGCATCTGCAGTCTTTACAAATGGGTTGTCCTGATGTCCTTCATGGATGCATCTGCAGTCATAACAAGTGGGTTGTCCTGTCGTCAGGCAGCCCTTCAGTCGGCCGGAATCCAAAGTCCGGGTCCGGCTTCGGCTGATGTCGCACTCCACCCGACGTCATCTCTGTTGGTCTTCGGGTATAAAGGCATCAGCCGACGCCATTTTCCCCAATCTTTCTTGCCGCGTGGCGCCCGAAGCAGAAGCTGTTCGCAAGTGCCGGTCGGTCGGATCCAGAGATTACTTCTACCGAATACTACTCAAGACTTCTAAAGCTAAGTACCCGCTGGGGACTCTTTCTTGCCTCAGCCGATGTCAGAAAAAGTTAACAATTGTTTAAACTGTGGGAAACAAATACCTCATAAAGATTTCCACTCTTACTGTCTGCCTTGTTTAGGCCCAGCCCACGACGTAGCAGCCTGTTCGCCTGTGCTTCCTTCAACCGACAATGCTTAGGCGCCGGTCGGAGTTCGCAGAACAGTTTTTCGGTTCTGATTTTACAGACATTATGCCGCCGGATCCTCCGACTACCCAATCTGGCAAAAACGAAAGATAAAGACCGACACTCGCGTCCGCGGTTTCGCCGAAACCTTGGTCAAGCAAACATGAGTGTCTCGGTTTCGCCGAAACCGAAAACTGAACAAAGTACAGCTGAACCTATTCCTACAACTGAGGCCCCTGCTACAACTCTTGAAACGACTTCAGAAATTTTACCCACTACGGTGGTTGACTTATCAGACACCATCCTTGGATGTTTCTACCCCAGCACGTGGTGCTGCTAGGCCTCCAGCAGCCATGTCCATTAAGGCCTTCGCCAGGGCTAAAGCTGCCAAGACTACTAAAACAGTGCCTGTTAAACCACCCCCATCCAGGCCCTCTTCTAGTTCTCAAATGCTTACCTTGGCAGAAGATTTAATTTCTTTAATTAGAGGATCTCAATCTCACCCAGACAGGGCCTCTCAGCCCCAGAGAAGAGAGACCTAGGGCAGAGCCCCCGAGCCAGTGTCCTCTGATGATTCTGCTGATGAATCAGACATAACTGACCAGCCAGAGGCTCCCTTCTCCAATTTTGAAGATTCTGATGCTGAAGAATCCATCCCAGCTGCTTCCCCACCAGAAGAATTTTCCTTTGGGGAAACTTTGCATGGGAACCGAGAACAGTTCCAATGGCAGCAACAGGATTTTTCAGACTCCAGAAAAGACTTAGGACCTTTCTGCACCTCCCTCAGCACAGGGCCGTGGCTATACCCCCTGTTCTCTCTGTGGTGGATGATGCTTTCGATGATGTTTGCTGCTCCAGATTCTTTACCCCAGCCCCTACCAAACCAGACAGATTTTACAGGGTGCCAGATACTCATCACCACCTTTACAAGGCTCCACTTGCAGACCCAGAAACTATATCCCAGGGCCCCAAGGCAGTAGCGACCATAGCTAAAACCCTATTCCTTCTGAAAGGGAAGCAAGGTCATTAGACAGATGGGGTAAAAGGTCTACACTTCAGCTACTCTCTCAGCTAGAGCTTTAAACTGTCAGTTTCACATGATACAATACCAAGAGTTTATGCTGGATCAGTTAACTAAAAAAACTAACCACTGATGAATCTCTTGACAAGAAATATGTATTAGATATGGTAAATAACATACAACAGGTTAGCAACCATTCCTTAAAATGTGGCTATGATGCACTGGAGGCTTCATTTAGATCAGCCATGACAGGCACAGTGATAAGAAGACATGCATGGCTAAAGGAACAAGCTTTACCGGATCATGTTAAAGCTAAGTTGCTAGATGCTCCCATGGACAAGACAAGTTTGTTTGGTACATCTGCCCAGCAGGTTATGAAGAAAATGGAAGAAAAGGCAAAATCTGTTCAAACTGTTAAAGATTTCTTGCAGGTTCAACCCCAAGGTTTAGCAGGAACTGGCCTGCCAAAATTGGTCCTTTCCTGACTCCACAAAATTTCAAAGGGCAGGAATAGACGCTCCACAGGCAGAAACCAATCCAGAGGAGGTGCCTACAGAGGAAGACAGTGGCAAGGTAACAACAGAGGCACAGACACGCCACTGCCACTACATCAACACAACCACAGTGACTTAACCTAAACCCGCCTACCAGGGAACAAATAGCAGCTCCTCTAGGCGGAAAGTTAACCTTATTTTCAAAGAACTGGCACTACATAACAAAGGACAAGTGGATTTTACAAACCATAGATCAGGGTTACGGTTTCACTTCCACACTATTCCAGTCAAAAGAGGAATGCCAAATCTACCTCCAAATCAAAAAACAGAGGCTCTACGCCAGATAATGGAGTTAGCAAACATGAGAGCTGTGGAAAGAGTGCCAGCAGCAGAGCAAGGAAAGGGTTCTACTCCAGACTATTCCTAGTTCCAAGAAAGGAAAAAAGTTGGAGACCAATTCTCGACCTGTCCACCTTAAATACATACATCATTGTCCCAAAATTCAAAATGCTGACCCTACAGCAACTTCTTCCCATGCTGGGCAAGGAGTCTTGGCTGGTAACTCTAGATCTCAAGGAGGCATACCTGCACGTCCCCATTCGACCAATCTGCAGAAGATACCTCAGATTTCTTGCAGGATCAGAGCACTATCAATTCTCAGCATTGCCTTTTGGCTTATCTACTGCGCCCAGAGTATTCACAAAATGCCTGGCATCAGTAATCGCCCATTGCAGACTTCAGGGAATTCAAATTTACCCATACCTGGACGACTGCCTGCTACAAGGGGACAACAAAAGCAAGCTGACAACAGATTTACAAAGGGTCATTTACTTGCTACAAGCACTGGGATACACAGTCAATTTACAAAAGTCAAGGCTAATACCATCCCAAACAAGAACTTTCTTGGGCTGAATTGGACACAGTAAAACAAATGGCATTCCTGACTACAGAAAAACAAAAGAACTCCCTATACTTCTTGGCACTAACAAAACTGAACAAGTTAACAGCAAGAAAAGTACTGCAGGCCTTGGGCTTCATGGCATCATGCATAATCTTGGTTCTATTTGCCAGACTACATATGAGAAAACTACAGTGGTACCTAAGGAATTTATGGTCCCAACACAGACACAGTCTAGAAACAGAAATCCCACTAATTCCATGCTTAAAACAGGAGTTCCTATGGTGGGCGCAAGCATGCCAGTCAAACACAGGCCTACCCTTTCAGATGTCAAGCAAGCCAGACCATCACAACAGACGCTTCAGACCTAGGATGGGGGCACACATGCTGGACAAATGCGTGCAAGGATTGTGGACACAGGATCAACTTCAACTGCACATCAACCTAAAAGAAATGCTGGCAGTAAAACTGGCAATCCAAAAGTTCAAACCATTTCTCAAAGAGGCCAGTTGATGATAAGGACAGACAACACCACAGTCATGTGGTACATCAACAAACAGGGAGGCACTCATTCATACCCCCTATGCAGAATGACCTTGGAGCTGTGGACCCTGGCACTCAGCTACAACATCCAGTTACAGGCAATATTTGTACCAGGGAAAGACAATACCCTAGCAGACATATTAAGCAGAACCACTTCGGATGCCCACGAATGGAAGCTTCATCCGACATCTTCAAGACCATCTCAAAGAAATGGGAATGCCACAGATAGACCTATTCGCATCACCTCTCAATCACCAGCTCAAAAAATTCTGCACAAGGACATTCCACCCATTAGCATGGAAAGTGGATTCGCTCTCTTTCAACTGGAAAGGCCTAACAGCATTTGCATTCCCGCCTCTTCCTTTGATACACAAGGTACTACTAAAAATCAAGGAAGAACGTCCAAGGATAATCCTGAAAGCTCCAAACTGGCCAAGACAACACTGGTACCCACTACTGAGGAGCATGTCTCGGAACAATATGTGGACAATTCCCCTGATGCCTTTGATGTTAACGCAGAACAACTACAGCATCATACATCCAAACCTAAAACCTTACAACTGACTGCATGGAACATCACATAACAGCAGCTATTCCAGAACTTTCCCAAAGAGTTAAAGACATTATTCTGGAAGCACGCAGACCTTCAACAAGAAGGAACTATGCTGGAAAATGGAAAAGGTTTGGCATCTGGAGTGGAAAGAGGAAAAGATGTGTCAAACATAGATATGCCTAACATTCTGGAGTATCTGGCGAACTTCTTCATTCAGGCCTGTCCTACTCCTCCATCAAGATACATGCATCAGCTATTTCAGCAGAATACAGCTTTGATACACCTGTTTTTCGCACCCTTTGCTCAGACAATTCCTCAGAGGAATCAAGAATGTAAAACCTCCAAGGAAACCACCATTACCAGCTTGGGATTTAAACTTTGTGCTAGAAAAGTTGACACTAGCACCCTTTGAACCAGCAGCAACAGCAGACCTACAACACCTATCATGGAAAACTGCTTTCCTACTGGCAATTACTTCAGCAAGGAGGGTTTCAGAACTACAGGCCTTAATGGCAGTGCAACCCTTCCTAATCTTCCACCAAGATAGAGTGTCCATGAGGACTAATCCTACATTTATGCCTAAGGTGGTATCCAGAGTGTCTTTAAACCAGGCAATCCACCTACCTACCTTATTTCCCAACCCACAAAACAGAGGGGAAAGAATACTGCATACCTTGGATGTACATAGACAGCTACGCTACTACTTGGACAGAACAAAAAATAGCAGAAAGACTGACCAACTTTTGTAGCCTATGCAACAGGAAGGGAAGGAAAAGCTATTTCCAAACAGACAATCTCCAAATGGATAGGAAATTGCATACGATTCTGTTACTCCTTCCATGGAAAACCAATTCCACAGAACATAAGACCTCATTCTACAAGAGCAACAGCCACTACCACAGCCTTCTTACGAGGAGTGGCAACCAAAGACATTATTGAGGCGGCTACTTGGACCTCCGTGCATACATTTGCCAAGCATTATAATTTGCCTCTATATTCCAGATCCCGAGCAGGGTTTGCCACTGCTGTACTGCAAGGGATCCTAAACACACCATAATCTACTTTTATCCTCCTCCCTAGTTGGCTATGGTATTCTACCCATTGTTATGACTGCAGATGCATCCATGAAGGACATAGTACAGTTTTGTACCTACCATAAATGTAGATGTCGAACTGGATAGCATCTGCAGTCAGGGATTACCTCCCACCATCCCCTCTGTGGTACTCCTAGGGTGTTTACCATTCTAATAGCTAGCTGTTGGGGAGTCTTTTATGGTGTATTTGTTTTGTATATGTACATACATGCTTATTGTTGTGTTTACCTCTATCTATTTAGAAACATTGACATCTATCCAAATTTTAGCCTGCAAGAGGGCTACTGGCATCTGGGGCAAGAAACACTGAGGAAAATGGCGTCGGCTGATGCTTTTATACCCGAAGACCAACAGAGATGACGTCGGGTGGAGTGCGACATCAGCCGAAGCCGGACCCGGACTTTGGAATCCGGCCGACTGAAGGGCTGCCTGACGACAGGACAACCCACTTGTTATGACTGCAGATGCTATCCAGTTCGGACATCTACATTTATGGTAGGTACAAAACTGTACTTTGTCAGGCAGCCCTTCGGTCGGCCGGATTCCAAAGTCTGGGTCTGGCCTCGGCTGGTGTCGCACTTCACCCGACGTCATAGCTGCAGTTCTTCGGGTGTAAAGGCATCAGCCGACGCCATTTTCCTCAGTCTTTCTTGCTGCATGGCGCCCGAAGCAGAAGCTGTTCGCAAGTGCCGGTCGGTCAGATCCAGAGATTACTACTACCGAATACTACCAAGACTTCTAAAAGCTAAGTACCCCGTTGGGGACTCTTTCTTGCCTCAGCCGATGTCAGAAAAAGTGAATAACTGTTTAACTTGTGGGAAACAAATACCTCATAAAGATTTCCACTCTTACTGCTTACCTTGTTTAGGCCCAGACCACGTCGTAGCAGCTTGTTTAGCCTGTGCTTCTTTCAACCGACGGACGCTTAGACGTCGGTCGGAGTTTGCTGAACAGTTTTTCGGCTCAGATTTTGCGTACATAATGCCGTCGGACCCTCCGACCTCACAAGTTGTTTAGAAACGCAAAGAAAAGGACCGACACTCGCGGTCTGTGGTTCGGCGAAACCGCGGTTAAGCAAACTGGTGTCTCGGTTTCGGCGAAACCGAGCAAACGGTTCTATCTTCAGCGAATCCATGACTACTACCGAGGCCCTTCTAACCTCGTTGAATCGGCCTCTGAAATTCAACCTGCTACTGTGGTTTCACAAGAATTATCGGACACCATCCCTTTGGATGTTTCAACCCTGCGTGGTGCTGCTAGGCCGCCTGCAGCCATGTCCATAAAGGCCTTTGCCAGGGCTAAAGCAGCCAAAACTTCTAAGTCTGTGCCTGTTAAGCCCCCCTCTCACAGGCCCAGTTCCAGTTCCCAAATGCTTACTCTGGCAGAGGATCTCATTTCTTTAATAAGGGGATCCCAACCTCATCCAGACAGGGCCTCTCAACCTCCTCCAGAAAAGACACCTAGAGCAGAGCCCCCTGAGCCAGTGTCCTCAGATGATTCTTCTGATGATACAGACAATACAGACCATCCAGAGGCTCCTTTTTCTACTTATGGAGACTCCGATGCTGAGGAATCGATTCCTTCTGCCTCTCCACCAGAGGAATTTTCCTTTGGGGAAACCTTACATGCCATGAGAGAGCAGTTCCAATGGCAGGGGCAAGATTTCTCAGATTCAAGGAAAAGGCTTAGGACTTTTTTGCATTTACCACAACATAGGCCTTTAGCTATACCTCCAGTTCTTCCTGTTGTAGATGATGCATTTAATGATGCTTGCACTGCTCCTGATACTTTACCTCCAGCCCCTGCTAAGCCCGATAGGTTCTACAGGGTCCCGGACACGCATCACCATTTATACAAGGCCCCTTTGCAGATCGAGACTATCTCCCAGGGGCCTAAGGCAGTAGCTTCGACCTCAGTTAAAAATCCTCTCCCCTCTGAAAGGGAATCCAGGTCCTTAGAGAGATGGGGTAAAAAAGTATACACCTCTGCTACTCTCTCAGCTAGGGCATTGAACTGTCAGTTTCATATGATCCAATACCAGGAGTTTATGCTTGATCAGTTAACTAAGAAACTGTCCTCTGATGATTCTTTAGATAAGAAATATGTTCTAGAAATGGTGCATAACATTCAGCAGGTTAGTAACCATTCTTTAAAATGTGGCTATGATGCACTGGAGGCTTCCTTTAGATCAGCCATGACTGGCACAGTTATAAGAAGGCATGCATGGTTGAAAGAACAGGTCTTGCGGATCATGTTAAAGCAAAACTATTAGATGCTCCTATGGATAAGGTCAGTTTATTTGGTTCTCCTGCTCAGCAGGTACTGAAGAAAATGGAAGAGAAGGCAAAATCTGTACAAACAGTGAAAGATTTCTTACAGGTTCAGCCTCCAAGGTTTAGCAGGAACTGGCCTTCCAAAATTGGTCCTTTCCAGACTCCTCTAAAACACAGAGAGGCAGGAATAGGCGTTCAAGAGGCAGAAATCAATCCAGAGGAGGTGCCTACAGGGGACGCCAGTGGCAAGGTAACAACCAGCGAGGCACAGACACAACTACTACCACTGCAACAGGACAATCACAGTGACTTGGCTCTGGCACCGCCTACCAGGGAACAAATAGCAGCACCCTTAGGCGGAAAGTTAGCCTTATTTTCAAAAAATCTGGCACTGCATCACAAGAGACAAGTGGATTTTGCAAACTATAGACCAAGGCTACAGGTTTCATTTCCATACTTTACCAGGAAAAAGAGGAATACCAAACCTACCACCAAATCAAAAGACAGAAGCTCTAAAACAAATAGCTCAATTAGCAAAGATGAGAGCTGTGGAAAGGGTACCATCTATGGAACAAGGAAAGGGATTTTACTCCAGACTATTCCTGGTACCAAGAAAAGAGAAAAATTGGAGACCTATTCTCGACCTGTCCGCTTTAAACACATTCATCATTGTTCCAAAATTCAAAATGCTGACCCTACAGCAACTTCTTCCCATGCTGGGCAAGGAGTATTGGCTGGTGACTCTGGATCTCAAGGAGGCATACCTGCACGCCCCCATACGACCAAATTGCAGAAGATACCTCAGATTTCTTGCAGGATCAGAGCATTATCAATTCTCAGCATTGCCCTTTGGCTTATCTACTGCGCCCAGAGTGTTCACGAAATGCCTGGCATCAGTAATCGCTCACTGCAGGCTTCAGGGAATCCAAATATATCCATACCTGGACGACTGCCTGATACAAGCGGACAACAAAAACAAGCTAACAGAAGACTTACAAAGAGTCATTTGCTTACTGCAAGCCCTGGGATACACAGTCAATATAAAAAATCAAGACTGATACCATCCCAAAGAATAACCTTCTTAGGTGCAGAATTGGACACAGTAAAACAGATGGCATTCCTAACTGCAGAAAAACAAGAACAACTTCCTCTCTACTTATTGGCATTAACAAAGCAGAACAAACTAACAGCAAGGAAAGTACTGCAGGCCTTGGGCTTCATGGCATCCTGCATAATCCTGGTCCCTCATGCCAGACTGCATATGAGAAAGCTACAGTGGTACCTCAAGAATTTATGGTCTCAACACAGGCACAGCCTAGAAACCGAAATACCACTAATTCCATGCCTGAAACAAGAGTTCCTATGGTGGGCTCAGGCATGCCAGTCAAACCCAGGTTTGCCCTTCCACAGCATTCAACCAAGCCAAACCATCACAATGGACGCCTCAGACCTCGGTTGGGGGGCCCACATGCTGGACAAGTGCATACAAGGCTTATGGACTCCAGATCAGCTGCACCTGCACATAAATCAAAAGGAAATGCTGGCAGTAAAACTAGCAATCCAGAATTTCAGACCATTCCTCCAAGAAGGGCAGTTGATGATAAGGACAGACAACACCACAGTCATGTGGTACATCAACAAACAGGGAGGCACTCATTCATACCCTCTATGCGGATGGCACTGGACCTATGGAATATGGCTCTGAGCTACAACATTCAGTTACAAGCAATTTTTGTACCGGAAAAGAAAACATCCTAGCAGACATATTAAGCAGTACTACCTCGGATGCTCACGAATGGATGCTACACCCGACATCTTCAAGGTCATCAAGGAAATGGGGACTGCCACAAATAGACCTATTCGCATCCCCACTCAATCACCAGCTCAAGAAATTCTGCACAAGGACGTACCACCCACTTGCTTGGAAGGTGGACTCTCTATCCTTCAGTTGGAAAGGCCTGACAGCATATGCATTCCCACCTCTTCCTTTGATGCACAAGGTGCTATTGAAAATCAAAGAGGAACGTCCAAGGATCATTCTGATAGCTCCAGACTGGCCAAGACAACATTGGTACCCATTACTGAGGAGCATGTCTCGGGGGAAAATGTGGACACTACCCCAGATTCCTTTGCTGTTAACTCAGAGCGGCTACAACACCCTGCATCCAAACCTGAAAACTCTGCAGCTCACTGCCTGGAACATTACATAAGAGCAACTAACCCAGATTTATCCCAAAGGGTTAAAGACATTATCCTTGAGGCCCGCAGACCTTCAACAAGAAGGAACTATGCAGGAAAATGGAAAAGGTTTCTCATTTGGAGTACTGAAAGGGGAAAAGATGTGTCAAAGGTAGACATTGCCAACATCCTGGAGTATTTGGCAGAGCTTTTCCATACAGGCCTGTCCTATTCCTCCATCAAGATACATGCATCAGCTATTTCTGCAGAATACAGCTTGATCCCCTGTCTTCTCGCATCCTCTGCTCAGGCAGTTTCTGAGAGGAATTAAAATGTAAAACCTCCTAGGAAACCACCATTACCAGCATGGGACTTGAACTTTGTGCTAGAAAAATTGACACTCCCCTTTTGAACCAGCAGCAACAGCAGATCTTCAACACCTATCCTGGAAAACTGCTTTTCTGCTGGCAATTACCTCAGCAAGAAGGGTTTCTGAGCTACAGGCTTTAATGGCAGTACAACCCTTCCTAATCTTCCATCAAGATAGAGTGTCCATGAGAACAAATCCTACATTTATGCCTAAGGTGGTATCCAGAGTGTCTTTAAACCAGGCTATCCATCTACCGACCTTCTTCCCCAATCCACAGAACAGGGGGGAAAGACTGCTGCATACTTTGGATGTACATAGACAGTTGCGCTACTACCTGGACAGAACCAAGGGCAATAGAAAAACTGACCAGCTTCTGGTAGCTTATGCAACAGGAAGGGAAGGAAAAGCAATTTCAAAACAGACAATCTCCAAGTGGATAGGAAATTGCATCAGATTCTGTTACTCCTACCATGGAAAGCAAACTCCACAGAACATAAGGCCTCATTCTACAAGGGCTACAGCCACTACCACAGCTTTCTTAGGTGGCTACCAAGGACATTATAGAGGCTGCTACTTGGACCTCCGTGCATACATTTGCCAAGCATTATAACTTACCTTTATACTCTAGATCCCGAGCAGGGTTTGCCACTGCTGTTTTGCAAGGGATCCTAACTACACCATAATTTCTTCTTCCTCCTCCCCTAGTTTGGCTATGGTATTCTACCCATTTGTAAGGACTGCAGATGCATCCTTGAAGGACATAGTACAGTTTTGTACCTACCATAAATGTAGATGTCCGAACAGGAATGCATCTGCAGTCAGGATTACCCACCCTCCTTCCCTCTGAGGTATTCCTGGGGTATTTGCCCGTCTAATAGCTAGGGGGGGGGGGGGGGGAATCTCTTATGGTGTATTTGTTTGTATATATGTACATACATGCTTATTTTTTGTGTTTGCCTTCTACTATTTGGAAACATTGGCATTTATCCAAAATTTAGCTATCCAAGAGGGCAACTGGCATCTGGGGCAAGAAACACTGAGGAAAATGGCGCTGATGCCTTTATACCGAAGAACTGCAGCTATGACGTCGGGTGAAGTGCGACACCAGCGAGGCCAGACCCAGACTTTGGAATCCGGCCGAAAGGGCTGCCTGACAGGACAACCCATTTGTAAGGACTGCAGATGCATTCCTGTTCGGACATCTACATTTATGGTAGGTACAAAACTGTACTTTCTTCATCTGTAAATAATGATGTCCTTCATGGATGCATCTGCAGTCATAACAACTGGGTTGTCCTGTCGTCAGGCAGCCCTTCAGTCGGCCGGGTTCCAAAGTCCGGTCCGCTTCGCTGATGTCGCACTCCACCCGACGTCATCTTTTTTGGAGTCGGGTTATAAAGGCATCAGCCCACGGCATTTTCCTCAGTCTTTCTTGCCGTGGCGCAAGCAGAAGCTGTTCGCAAGTGCCGGTCGGTTGGATCCAGAGATTACTTCTACGAATACTACCAAGACTTCTAAAGCTAAGTACCCGTTGGGGACTCTTTCTTGCCTCAGCCGATGTCAGAAAAAGTTAATAATTGTTTAACCTGTGGGAAACAAATACCTCATAAAGATTTCCACTCTTATTGTCTGCCTTGTTTAGGCCCAGCCCACGACGTAGCAGCCTGTTCGGCCTGTGCTTCTTTCAACCGACGAACGCTTAGGCGTCTGTCGGAGTTTGCAGAACAGTTTTTCGGTTCTGATTTTGCGTACATTATGCCATCGGATCCTCCGACTACCCAATCTGCCAAAAAACGCAAAGATAAAGACCGACACTCGCGGTCCGCGGTTTCGGCAGAAACCATGGTTAAGCAAACCGCGAGTGTCTCGGTTTCGGCCGAAACCGAGAAAACTGATCAAAGTGCAGCCGAATCTATCTCTGCAACTGAGGCCCCTGCTACCACTCTTGAATCGGCCTCTGAAATTTTATCCACCACGGTGGTTGCCACTGAATTATCAGACACCATTCCCTTGGATGTCTCTACCCCAGCACGTGGTGCTGCTAGGCCTCCAGCAGCCATGTCCATTAAGGCCTTCGCCAGGGCTAAAGCAGCCAAGACTAGTAAAACAGTGCCTGTTAAAGCCCCCACAACCAGGCCCTCTTCTAGTTCTCAAATGCTTACTTTGGCAGAAGATTTAATTTCATTAATTAGAGGATCTCAATCTCACCCAGACAGGGCCTCTCAGCCCCCAGAAGAGACCTAGGGCAGAGCCCCCTGAGCCAGTGTCCTCTGATGATTCTGCTGATGAATCAGACATAACTGACCAGCCAGAGGCTCCTTTCTCCAATTTTGAAGATTCTGATGCTGAAGAATCCATTCCAGCTGCTTCCCCACCAGAAGAATTCTCCTTTGGGGAAACCTTACATGCCATGAGAGCAGTTCCAATGGCAGCAACAGGATTTTCAGACTCCAGAAAAGACTTAGGACTTTTCTGCACCTTCCACAGCACAGGCCCTTAGCTATACCTCCTGTTCTCTCTGTGGTGGATGATGCTTTCAATGATGTCTGCTCTGCTCCAGATTCTTTACCCCCAGCCCCTGCCAAACCAGACAGATTTTACAGGGTGCCAGATACTCATCACCACCTTTACAAGGCCCCACTTGCAGACCCCGAAACTATATCCCAGGGTCCCAAGGCAGTAGCCGACCATAGCTAAAACCCTATTCCTTCTGAAAGGGAAGCAAGGTCATTAGACAGATGGGGTAAAAAGGTCTACACTTCAGCTACTCTCTCAGCTAGAGCTTTAAACTGTCAGTTTCACATGATACAATACCAAGAGTTTATGCTTGATCAGTTAACTAAAAAGCTAACCACTGATGAATCTCTTGATAAGACATATGTATTAGAAATGGTAAATAACATACAACAGGTTAGTAACCATTCCTTAAAATGTGGCTATGATGCACTGGAGGCTTCATTTAGATCAGCCATGACTGGCACAGTGTTAAGAAGGCATGCATGGCTAAAGGAGCAAGCTTTACCGGATCATGTTAAAGCTAAGTTGCTAGATGCTCCTATGGATAAGACAAGTTTGTTTGGTACACCTGCCCAGCAGGTTATGAAGAAAATGGAAGAAAAGGCAAAATCTGTTCAAACGGTTAAAGATTTCCTGCAGGTTCAACCCCCTAGGTTTAGCAGGAACTGGCCTGCCAAAAATTGGTCCTTTCCTGACTCCACAAGATCTCAAAGGGGCAGGAATAGACGTTCCAGAGGCAGAAACCAAGCCAGAGGAGGTGCCTACAGAGGACGACAGTGGCAAGGTAACAACAGAGGCACAGACACAACCACTGCCACTACATCAACACAACCACAGTGACTTAACCCTAAATCCGCCTACCAGGGAACAAATAGCAGCTCCTCTAGGCGGAAAGTTAACCTTATTTTCAAAGAACTGGCACTACATAACAAAAGACAAGTGGATTTTACAAACCATAGATCAAGGTTACGGTTCCACTTCCACACTTTACCAGTCAAAAGAGGAATGCCAAATCTACCTCCAAATCAAAAACAGAGGCTCTACAACAGATAATGCAGTTAGCAAACATGAGAGCTGTGGAAAAGTGCCAACAGCAGAGCAAGGAAAGGGTTCTACTCCAGACTATTCCTAGTTCCAAGAAAGGAAAAAGTTGGAGACCAATTCTCGACCTGTCCGCCTTAAATACATACATCATTGTCCCAAAATTCAAAATGCTGACCCTACAGCAACTTCTTCCCATGCTGGGCAAGGAGTGTTGGCTGGTAACTCTAGATCTCAAGGAGGCATACCTGCACGTCCCCATTCGACCAATCTGCAGAAGATACCTCAGATTTCTTGCAGGATCAGAGCACTATCAATTCTCAGCATTGCCCTTTGGCTTATCTACTGCCCAGAGTATTCACAAAATGCCTGGCATCAGTAATCGCCCATTGCAGACTACAGGGAATTCAAATTTACCCATACCTAGACGACTGCCTGCTACAAGGGGACAACAAAAGCAAGCTGACAACAGATTTACAAAGGGTCATTTACTTGCTACAAGCACTGGGATACACAGTCAATTTACAAAAGTCAAGGCTGATACCATCCCAAACAAGGACTTTCTTAGGCGGAATTGGACACAGTAAAACAGATGGCATTCCTAACTACAGAAAAACAAAAGAACTTCCTCTTTACTTCTTGGCACTAACAAAACTGAACAAGTTAACAGCAAGAAAAGTACTGCAGGCCTTGGGCGTCATGGCATCATGCATAATCTTGGTTCCATTTGCCAGACTACATATGAGAAAACTACAGTGGTACCTAAAGAATTTATGGTCCCAACACAGACACAGCCTAGAAACAGAAATCCCATTAATTCCATGCTTAAAACAGGAGTTCCTATGGTGGGCTCAGGCATGCCAGTCAAACCCAGGGCTACCCTTTCCAGATGTCAAGCAAGCCAGACCATCACAACAGACGCTTCAGACCTAGGATGGGGGCCCACATGCTGGACAAATGCGTGCAAGGATTGTGGACACAGGATCAACTTCACCTGCACATCAACCTAAAAGAAATGCTGGCAGTAAAACTGGCAATCCAAAAGTTCAGACCATTTCTCAAAGAGGGCCAGTTGATGATAAGGACAGACAACACCACAGTCATGTGGTACATCAACAAACAGGGAGGCACTCATTCATACCCTCTATGCAGAATGACTTTGGAGCTGTGGACCCTGGCACTCAGCTACAACATCCAGTTACAGGCAATATTTGTACCGGGAAAGAGAATACTCTAGCAGACATATTAAGCAGAACCACATCGGATGCCCACGAATGGAAGCTTCACCCGGACATCTTCAAGACCATCTCAAAGAAATGGGGAATGCCTCAGATAGATCTATTTGCATCACCTACCAATCACCAGCTCAAAAAATTCTGCACAAGGACATTCCACCCACTAGCATGGAAAGTGGATTCGCTCTCCTTCAACTGGAAAGGCCTAACAGCATATGCATTCCCACCTCTTCCCTTGATACACAAGGTATTACTAAAGATCAAGGAAGAACGTCCAAGGATAATCCTGATAGCTCCAAACTGGCCGAGACAACACTGGTACCCACTGCTGAGGAGCATGTCTCGAACAATATGTGGCCAATACCCTGATGCCTTTGATGTTAACTCAGAACAACTACAGCATCATACATCCAAACCTAAAAACGTTGCAACTGACTGCATGGAACATCACATAGCAGCAGCTAATCCAGAACTTTCACAAAGAGTTAGAGACATTATTCTTGAAGCACGCAGACCTTCAACAAGAAGAAACTATGCTGGAAAATGGAAAAGGTTTGTCATTTGGAGTACTGAAAGAGGAAAAGATGTGTCAAACATAGATATGCCTAACATTCTGGAGTACCTAGCCGAACTTCTTCATTCAGGCCTGTCCTACTCCTCCATCAAGATACATGCATCAGCTATTTCAGCAGAATACAGCTTTGATCCACCTGTTTTCTCACCCTTTGCTCAGGCAGTTCCTCAGAGGAATCAAGAATGTAAAACCTCCAAGGAAACCACCATTACCAGCTTGGGACCTAAACTTTGTGCTAGAAAAATTGACACTATCACCCTTTGAACCAGCAGCAACAGCAGACCTACAACACCTGTCATGGAAAACTGCTTTCGTACTGGCAATTACTTCAGCAAGGAGGGTTTCAGAACTACAGGCCTTAATGGCAGTGCAACCCTTCCTAATCTTCCACCAAGATAGAGTGTTTATGAGAACTAATCCTACATTTATGCCTAAGGTGGTATCCAGAGTGTCTTTAAACCAGGCAATCCACCTACCTACCTTCTTTCCCAACCCACAAAACACAGGGGAAAGAATATTGCATACCTTGGATGTACATAGACAGCTACGCTACTATTTGGACAGAACTAAAAGTAGCAGAAAGACTGACCAACTTTTGTAGCCTATGCAACAGGAAGGGAAGGAAAAGCTATTTCCAAACAGACAATCTCCAAATGGATAGGAAATTGCATACGATTCTGTTACTCCTTCCATGGAAAACCAATTCCACAGAACATAAGACCTCATTCTACAAGGGCAACAGCCACTACCACAGCCTTCTTACGAGGAGTGGCAACCAAAGACATTATTGAGGCGGCTACTTGGACCTCCGTGCATACATTTGCCAAGCATTATAATTTGCCTCTATATTCCAGATCCCGAGCAGGGTTTGCCACTGCTGTACTGCAAGGGATCCTAAACACACCATAATCTAGTTTTATCCTCCTCCCTTGTTGGCTATGGTATTCTACCCAGTTGTTATGACTGCAGATGCATCCATGAAGGACATAGTACAGTTTTGTACCTACCATAAATGTAGATGTCCGAACTGGATAGCATCTGCAGTCAGGATTACCCTCCCTCCTTCCCCTCTGTGGTACTCCTAGGGTGTTTACCCTCCTAATAGCTAGCTAGGGGGGAGTCTCTTATGGTGTATTTGTTTGTATATATGTACATACATGCTTACTTTTTGTGTTTACCTTCTATCCTTTTGGAAACATTGGCATTTATCCAAATTTTAGCCTTCCATGAGGGCAGCTGGCATCTGGGGCAAGAAACACTGAGGAAAATGGCGTCGGCTGATGCCTTTATACCCGAAGTCCAACAGAGATGACGTCGGGTTTAGTGCGACATCAGCCGAAGCCGGACCCGGACTTTGGAATCCGGCCGACTGAAGGGCTGCCTGACGACAGGACAACCCAGTTGTTATGACTGCAGATGCTATCCAGTTCGGACATCTACATTTATGGTAGGTACAAAACTGTACTTTTGTAATCAATTGCTATGTTAAATTGTTAATCGCTATGTAATCCAATGTAACTACTGTCTGTTTATTTTTACTGTGGAGCTTTTCTCCCCTGGCCTCCGCTGAAAATGGACCTACGTCCAGTCGGACACTCCCGGTCAAGAAATGTAAGTAAGTAAAATAAATAAATAAATACATGGTAAATGTACTTTAAATGTATTCTTAATGTGTGTGAATGTCCAAGTGCTTGCCTCTTGCAGTTTTTCTGTCTTTCACTTGAACAACTTGTAGGAGAGAAAGTTCTGATTTATGGCACTGCATAAAAAGTTGCCAATCTACAGACTGTACCATTACTATGTTGAAAATGTTTTTTTCTTCAGGTTGCTGCTTTGTTACCTTTTACACTCGTAAGTCTGCACTGGAAGCACAAAATGCCCTTCATAATATGAAGATTCTTCCTGGGGTAAGTGTCGCAGCAGTGCTTTGAGTTTTCCAGTGACTACACCTAGAGGTTTGTAATTGCTTACTTGCATTAGTACTGTTATGTATCTGTTCCTTTAAGGACTTGCATATCAACTGGAACATTTTTAGGGAATTGACAGTATGTGAAAAACTTTTTAAAATTTTGCTTTTCTCCAAAAGGCTGCAGGGCACCTACATTTCAGCAACCAACTTCAGGCACAGCTGTAATTGAGAAATTGTTTAAACTATATATATGAATATCAGTCACTACCAAAGTTTGGTTTGTGCTTTCAGCTTCTCAACATTTTTAGGTTCAGAATCCCATGTAATGGGGTTGCAAAAGCATTACTTGAGGTAATACTTCAATCATCATTATTGCTTCATTGCTGCAATAGCATAAATCAATGTGAGACATATCCTGTCAAGGATTGAATATCCAGCTATTATACAAAAGCTTTTGGGTGCCTTATACATGCACACGCACACACACACACGCACACGCACGCACGCACACACACACACACACACACACACACACACACACACACACAAAGCAGCATGAAGATGTGCTTTGTATAAAAGGAGATAAATGGACACCACATTGAGAAACTTTTACTTACCATTGAGGAGTTCAGCCAGACATGTGCCTACACTGCATCTTCAGTTTTGGCATTTAGACATACATCAGCTTCCTGGGCAGACAGGTTTCCCTCGGGGTACCTTCCTTTTATTTTTGACAACTTGGGGTAAATTTTTCCCTTATGTCTAGCAGAAAGGGCCAATATGCATGTGGTAGACATATCCATTGTAAGGATTTCCACTTGTCTTTTTTGTTTTGGTGATCAGTGTCCGTTCCTGTGATATTTGTTTTGTATTTACTTCTAAGACTAGTTGTATTGGCTTACCAGCCTTACCATTTTCCTGAAGAAGAAATGGTTGAAAGCCTTAGCTCTGTTCTCCATTGTTAACAAATCTCCCATGGTGGGCATTCTCTTCAGGTAAAGGTGAAGAGAAAAAACATTGAAGAGGATAATGAAGCTACCGTACCTTTGGCTTTTCTTTCTCAGAAACCAGTGTATCTGCTGTGGGAATAACCGAGTCCTTGCACCATCTGTCCAGTGTGTTTGATCTCTCTGGTATTGCTCCATGGAATGCTGCTAAAAGTTAGGAACCAGATGCATCTGCCAAGACCAAAAACCAATCCGCTGCCACGAAGGGAGAAAACCTTTATCCCCCCCTTCCACCACCTCTATTACAAAGGAGTAAAAAGATGAATAGTATAGTTTTGCCAAAGAGCTTTTCATTCATCTCTCATTTTAAGAGGAAATGGGTCCCTCAATTCTTCTGAGTAATTACTGTCCGAGTCTGAACATAAATGGCTTGTGTGTGCATCTCAGGATGTTCTTCGTGTTTCACTGTTGCAGTCATCACACTTGGGTTATCTAGCTGCAGATAGCCCTGTCGGCCCGAATACCAGAGACTTCGTATTTCTGCATCGGTTGCTGATGTTCCTGGTCTGATGTCAGGTCTTCAGGGGTATAAAAGAAGGCAGAAGTAGAAACCTTCATCATTTTTCATTCTGACTGGATGTGACTCGAGACTAATACTTCCTTTATGCCCAAAGTGGTGTCCAGTGTGGCTCTCAGCCAATTTATCCATTTGCCAGCCTTCTTCCGTAATCCTCAAAATAAATGGGAAAGGATCCTGCACTCCTTGGACGTGTACAGACGGCTCAGATTCTACCAGTATAGGACTAAGCCTTTCAGGAAGGCTGACCAGTTACTACCTAGATGTTCTTCGTGCATACAGCTGCAGTCATCGAACTTGGGTTATCTGCCGTCAGGCGGGTCCTCGGTCGGCCGAATTCCAAGGTCTAGGTCCGGCGTCTGTTGTCGTCGCTTCTTCCCTGACGTCAGTGCGGCAGGGGTATAAAAGAGGCAGCCGACACCATTTTCTTCAGTCTTTCTTGCCGCGCGGTGCCCGAAGCAGAAGCAGTTCGGAAGTGCCGGTCGGCCAGCTCCTGAGATTTACGAAAGTATTTCAGCCGAAGTCGTCTTTAAAGCTAAGTACCCCGTTGGGGAAACTTTTCTTGCCTGAGACCGATGTCAGACAAAGTTAATAATTGCATTTCTTGTGGGAAGCAAATACCGCATAAAGATTTTCACTCTTACTGTATACCTTGCTTAGGGCCAGACCACAACGTCTCGGCCTGCCGTTTTTGTGCTAGGTTTAACAAGCGCACTATTAAGCGTCGGGCGGAGTTCGCCCTTCATTATTTTGGCAAAACATTTAATTATATTATGTCGTCGGATATGCCGCCAGTTTTGGGCAAAAAACGCAAGGATAAGGACAGACATCCGAGGCCTGCACCGACTACTGAGACCATGCTAAGGCCGACTACCGGTTCTCCGGTACTCAGTGAGGCGCCTATGCAGCCCCTGACTACCGATGAAACTTTATTACCGGTGACTTCAGTACCCGAGGTCGCAAGTTCCTTGGTCTCCATTCCCACTGCAGTTACCGACGCCACTCTTGGTGGAGAAACAGAAAGTTTAGCAAGGCCTGCCATTTCTGAAGGCGTTTTCAGGCCTACCACCTTATCTATTAAATCGTTCACTAAATCTAAAGCTCCAATGAAAATTAAAAAACAGGGTCCTCAAGCCCCCTCTCAAATTCCCATGCCCAAAAAACAGATGCTTAAAATGGCTGAGGATTTGATTTCACTCATCAGGGGCTCTCAACACCCCCTCAGACAAAAGACCCAGGATGGAGGAAGACTACCCTTCCTCAGATCAGGCATCTATTACCTCAGGCCTTTCTGAGGACCTGGATTATGCCTATTCCTCTTTTGAAGACTCTGATGCGGAGGAGTCTATTCCCTCGCGCCCCCCCCCCCTGAGGACTATTCTTTTGGAGAAACCCTACATACATTGAGAGAACGCTTCCACTGGGAAGGCCAAGATTACTCAGATTCCAAGAAAAGGCTCAGGGAATTTCTGCTGCTTCCCCAGCATAGGCCCCTGGCTATTCCTCCTGTCTTAGATATCTTGGATGATGTGTACGCAGAAGCCAGTCTTAATCCAGACTCTTTACCTCCTGCCCCTGTTAAACCAGACTGATATTACCGGGTTCCTGATTCTCACCAGTTCCTTTATAAAAGCCCTTCTGCTGACCCAGAAACAATTTCTCAGGGTCCCAAGGGGATTAAGGCCTCTACTGCTAAAAACCCTTTACCTTTAGAGAGGGATTCCAGAGCATTGGAAAGGTGGGGGAAAAAGGTGTATACATCAGCCACTTTAACCACGAGGGCATTAAACTGTCAATTTCATATGTTAAAGTACCAGCAGTTCTTGCTATTTTAGCTGAAAAGCAAAATGACACAAACAGAACAACCTGATTTGAAAGAGTTGCAAGATTTGTTGCATGGAGCAGAACAAATGGGGAAACATACCTTACAGTGTGGTTTAATGCTTTGGAGGCCTCACGCAGAGCTGCTGTCACGGGGTCTGTCATACGTAGACACGCTTGTATCAAAGAACAAACCTTGCCAGATCATGTCAAAGCAAAACGATTAGATGCACCACTACAAAAAGATGTACTGTTCGGTGTTAAAGCTGAGGAGGTACTAAAGAAAATGGAGGAAAAAGCTAAATCTATGCAAACAGTAAAAGATTTCTTGCAGGTGCAGCCTCCACGTTTCAGCAGAAAATGGCCTTCAAAAAATTGGTCCTTTCCAGCCATGGACAGACCCCAAAGGGGTAGATACAGACGCCCAAGGGGTAGAGGACAACCTCAAGGATCTTGCAGAAGCCAGGCAATGGCAATCACCAGCCCCAAGAGTTGGAGAAGACAGAACACAGTCATTTAGAAAACAGACGCAATGACTTTCCCCTTTGCCTACCAAACAAAGCTATAATGGCAGCACCTTTGAGCGGAAAACTGGCCTTATTTTCAAAAAAACTGGCACATTGTTACAAAGGACAAATGGATTCTGGATATTATAGACAGAGGCTACAGATTTCACTTACTCACCCTTCCAAAGATGAGGGGCATGCCAAACCTGCCACAAAATCAATGGGCAGAGGCACAAAAACAAATTTCTGCTCTCATGGATATGAAAGCAATTCAAGAGTTACCTGCAAAAGAACAAGGTCAAGGTTTTTATTCAACACTATTTCTGGTACCAAGGAAGGACAATGACTGGAGACCCATCTTAGACCTATCTATTCTAAACGCATATCTAGAGGTACCAAAATTCAAGATGCTCACATTACAGCTGCTTCTTCCCATGCTGGGCAAGGAGTCTTGGCTGGCAACGTTGGACCTCAAGGAGGCATACCTGCATGTCCCTATCGGACAAGATTGCAGAAGATACCTCAGATTTCTTGCAGGTTCAACCCATTATCAATTCTGTGCATTGCCCTTTGGCTTATCTGCTGCGCCCAGAGTGTTTACGAAATGCCTGGCATCAGTAATTGCTTTTTGCAGACAACGAGGAATACAAATCTACCCATAGCTGGATGACTGCCTGATCCAAGCGGACAGCAAGGACATTCTATTGCAACATCTGGCGTTTGTAATAAAACTGTTAAATTGCCTGGGGTACACAGTAAGCAAAAAGAAATCAAAACTAATACCCTCTCAACAGATAATTTTCCTGGGTGCCAGCTTAAATACAACGGCCCAGATGGCTTACCTCATGCCAGGCAAACAAGGGCAACTGTCTCAATACTTCAACAAAATGGCAACTTTAACCAGGCTAACTGCAAGGAAAATCCTGCAGGCTCTGTGATTCATGGCATCTTGCATTCTACTAATACCATTTGCAAAGCTGCATGTGAGGAAACTACAATGGTACCTAAAAAACTTACGGTCTCAACACAAACACAGCTTGGAAACAATTTTACCACTCATTCCATGCCTTCAAAAGGAATTTTTGTGGTGGGCTCAAGCTTGCCAAAGAAACACGGGTCTCCCTTTCTGTATACCACAAGCAAGGCAAGTCTTCACAACAGACGCCTCAGACTACGCATGGGGAGCACACATGGCAGACCAGTGCATCCAGGGAAAATGGTCCCAAAAACAAATGCACCTACACATCAAACAAAAGGAGATGCTAGCTGTGCAAAATGCTCTCATGAATTTCAAGGACCTACTGCAACCGGGCCAGCTATTGATAAGGGCAGACAACACCACAGTCATGTGGTACATAAACAGGGAGGGACGCATTCATACCCCCTATGCAGGCAAGCTATGACCCTGTGGAACACAGCATTGGAATTACAAGTTCAACTACAGGCACAATTCCTGCCAGGGAAGGAAAACACTCTGGCAGACAACTTAAGCAGAAATATGACAGACCCTCACGAATGGAAGTTGCATCCTCAAGTCTTCTCAAAGATAACTCAAGCATGGGGACAGCCAGACATAGATCTATTTGCCTCCCACAGCAATTACCAGTTGGAAAAATTCTGCTCAAGGACCTATCATCCGCAGGCCTGGAAAGTGGACGCACTATCTTTCAGTTGGACAGCATTGACAGTCTATGCCTTCCCGCCTCTACCTCTACTGTCCAAAGTCCTATTAAAAACCACAACAGAGAGGCCAAAAATGATTCTCATTGCTCCAGACTGGCCACGACAGCACTGGTATCCTCTCTTAAAGAACCTGTCACACTCACCACCATGGATCCTACCTCAAGTTCCTCCTCTGTTGTCACAGCACAACTACAAGATCCTTCACAGCCAGCTCAGAACTCTAAATTTAGCTGCATGGAAAATACTTTAATTTGCCAACAGGCTCTCCTCTCCAAGGAGGTACAGGATGTCATCTTGGAGGCCAGGAGACCCTCTACTAGAAAAACCTACTCCGCCAAATGAAAACTATTTTGCTCCTGGAATCAAGCAAAGGGCCAGAATCCTTGGGTAATAAATATACCTCAGATTTTACAGTACCTAGCTGAGATGTTAAACAGTGGCCTTTCCTTCTCTTCCATCAAGATCCACGCTTCAGCAATTTCAGCACATTACAGTACGGATCCTCCTTTATTCTCACATCCTCTATTAAGGCAGTTTCTCAGAGGGGCAAAAAATATAAAACCCCCACGGAAACCACCAGCTCCAGCTTGGGACCTCAACTTCGTATTGGAGAAACTGACACTGCCTCCTTTTGAGCTGGCCTCTTCAGCAGAGTTACAATACTTGTGGAAAACAGCTTTGCTTCTGGCTATTACCTCAGCACACAGGGTTTCGGAGTTACAGGCCCTCATGGCTGTGCAACCATTCATAATTTTCCATCAGGACAGGGTTTCCTTACGAACCAACCCTACCTTCATGTCAAAAGTAGTATCAAGTGTGGCTTTGAATCAGACTATTCATTTACCTACCTTTTATCCAAATCCCCAGAACAAAGGGGAGAGGCTACTCCACTCCTTGGACATTCAGAGCAACCGTTGTATTACTTGGACAGAACAAAGTCATTCAGGAAATCTGAGCAGCTCTTTTTGTCCTATGCTACAGGTGCTCAAGGAAAGGCTATTTCCAAACAGACTATTTCAAAATGGATAGCCCACTGCATACGTTTTTGTTATTCATTTCATGGAAAATCAGTGCCTGTATACATCAGATCCCAGTCCACCAGGGCTACAGCTACCTCAGCAGCTTTCCTCAGGGGGGTCCCTACCAAGGACATTCTGGAAGCAGCTACTTGAGTTCAGTGCACACTTTCACCAAACACTACCACCTTCCACTATACTCAAAATCTAGAGCGGACTTTGCCACAGCAGTCCTGCAGGGCATTCTAGCCCCTCCTAATTCCGCTTAGTACCAGCCACCCTTACTTAGCTTTGGGATTCTACCCAAGTGTGATGACTGCAGCTGTATGCACGAAGAACATAGTACAGTTTTGTACCTACCATAAATGTAGATGCTCGAGTGCGCATACAGCTGTAGTCCAGGTTACCCTCCCTCCATCCCCTCTTAGGACAGAGCTTATGACAAACACCTTTAACATACAACCTATTTGGGGTATTCCTGTATGGTGTATTTGCTTGCAACTACTGTTTTGATTTATCTACTTATGTATGTTTACATAACATCATGTATGTATTGCCTTCCTTTCTGGGGGCACTTGACATCTGGGGCAAGAAAAACTGAAGAAAATGGCGTCGGCTGCCTCTTTTATACCCCTGCCGCACTGACAGGAAGAAGCGACGACAACCGACGCCGGACCTAGACTTTGGAATTCGGCCGACCGAGGACCCGCCTGACGGCAGATGAACCCAAGTGTGATGACTGCAGCTGTATGAGCACTCGAACATCTACATTTACGGTAGGTACAAAACTGTACTTTTTGCACCGTGGGCAGAAGGCAAGGCCATTTCAAAACAGACAATTTCCAAATGGATAACACACTATCCATTTCTGTTACAAACACCATGAGAAACCAACCCCTCAGGGGGTCAGAACACATTCCACTAGGGCAACTTCCACCTCTGCAGCATTCCTCTGGGGAGTCCCTATGAGGGATATTCTGGAGGCTGCTACCTAGAGTTCTGTACACATACTCACCAGGCTATATCACCTGCCTATGTTTTCCAAATCCAGGGCGGACTTTGCAACTGCCGTCTTGCATGGCATGCTAGCCAGACCAATTACTTCTTGACTGCCTCCATCCTTTCTACAGCTTTGGGAACCAACCCAAGTGTGATGACTGCACCAGTGAAACGCAAAGAACCTAGTACAGTTGTGTACACTTACCATAAATGTAGATGTTAGAGTGTATTCACTGTTGCAGTCCTGGATGTTCATCGTGTTTCACTGTTGCAGTCATTACTCTTGGGTTATCCTGCTGGCAGGCTACCCTCCGTCGGCCAGAATTCCAAAGTCTATGTCTGGCGTCGGTTGCTGTCGCCTCTTCCCTGATGTCAGTGCGCCAGGGGTATAAAAGATACAGCCGACGCCATTTTCTTCAGTCTTTCTTGTCGCGCGGTGCTTGAAGCAAAAGTAGTTAGCAAGTGCCGGTCGGCCGGCTCCTGAAATTTTCAAATCTGAATTTCAGAACCGAAGTCTTCATTAAAGCTAAGTACCCCATTGGGGAAACTTTTTTCTTGCTCCAGACCGATGTCAGAAAAAGTTAACAATTGTATTTCTTTTGGGAAGCAAATACCTCATAAGGATTTTCACTCTTACTCTATTCCTTGCGTAGGCCCTGATCACAATGTTGCTAGCTGTCGGTTTTGTGCTAGATTTAACCAGTGCACTATTAAGCGTCGGTTCGATTTTGCATTTCATTACTTTGGCCGAAGATTTAATTATATAATGCCATCGGACCAGCTGACAACCGGAGTTTACAAAAAACGCAAGGACAAGGAAAATGATGGGCATCCGTGGTCCAAAACCGATGAGGCTTCTGCTAGGCCAGTCACCGGTTCTTAATGAGGTGCTTTCGCAGCCCCTGGCACCCGCTACCTCAGAGCCACAGGCCGCTTCCGACTCCCACGTGGAGCCGACTGGGCCTTTGGATACTCAAGGTGTTGGATACTCGGAAATCATTCCCTCAGATGGGTCCGGAGCCGCTGATCAGGCATCGGCTTCTGAGGGTGTCTTCAGACCTACACAACTATATATTAAGCCATCTTCAGCTTCAAAGACTAAAGCAGCTCTAAAGACAAAGAAACAAGTACAGCATACTCCTACTCAGACTTCCATGCCTAAAAAACAGATGCTCATAATGGCCGAAGACCTAATTACTTTGATCAGGGGTTCCCATCCCCCTCCTGATAAGAGGCCTATGCAAGAGACAGAGTATGATGATTTCTATTTCCTCTGATTCCTCTTCTGAGCAGGATTACTCCATGCTGAAGAATCCATTCCTTCAGCATCTCCTCCCGAGGATTATTCTTTTGGGGAAACCCTGCATACCATGAGGGAGCATTTCCATTGGGAGAGTCAAGATTATTCTGAATCTAAGAAAATGCTCAGAGACTTTCTGCTACTTCCTCAGCATAGACCCCTTGCTATTCCACCTGTTCTAGACATTGTAGATGATTTATTTTCAGAGTCCGGCCTGTCCCCTGACTCTTTACCCCCTGCACCTGCTAAGCCAGACAGATACTACAGGGTCCCGGATTCTCATAAATTTCTATATAAAAACCCCGCTGCTGACCCAGAAACTATATCTCGGGGGCCCCAAAGGGGTTAAAGCTTCCACTGCAAAAAACTTTGTCCACTCTGATAGGGATTCTAGGACTCTAGACAGATGAGGGAAGAAAGTCTACACTTCTGCTACTCTGGCTGTAAGGGCTTTAAATTGTCAGTTTCATATACTTAAATATCAGCAATATTTAATGTCACTGCTTAAACAGAAATTGTTGACAAATACTGAATGTTCAGAGAACAAGGAATTGCAGGATTTATTGCATGCAGCTGAACAAGTTGGAAAGCATACTTTGCAATGTGGTTATGATTCACTGGAGGCCTTTTACAGGGCCGCTGTTACAGGTTCTGTTATTAGAAGGCATGCTTGGTTAAAGAAACAGAATCTGCCTGATCGTGTTAAAGCAAAATTATTAGATGCACCATTACAGCATGATACTTTTTTTGTACTAAAGCAGAAGAGGTGTTGAAAAAAATGGAGGATAAGCAAAATCCATGCAGACAGTCAAGGATTTCTTATAGGTACAGCCATCCAGGTTTAGCAGGAACTGGCCTTCTAAACATTGATCCTTTCCAGTGTCAGACAGATCACAAAGAGGCAGATGCAGGTGTTCCAGAGGCAGATATCAGCACCAAGGCTCATACAGGCCTAAACAATGGGGTGCTCCTACCTCCAAAAGCGGAGAAGACAAATCACAGCCTTACAGGAAACAGTCCCAATGACTTTCCTCTACCAGATCCAAGCACTTTGCTTTTGGCGGCCCCCTTATGGTGAAAACTAGCACTTTTTTCTTCAAATTGGCAAATGGTTACCAAAGACAAATGGGTCCTGAACATAGTGTCCCAAGGCTACAGGTTCCATTTTCACACACTACCAAGGTCAAAAGGTATGCCAGACCTGCCACATAATCAATGGGCAGATGCACAAAAACAAATTACAGCCCTCATGGACATGAGGGCCATTCAGCAAGTACCACAACAAGAGCAGGGGCAAGGATTTTACTCCAGACTTTTCCTAGTACCCAGAAAGGACAAAACCTGGAGACCAGTACTGGACCTGTCTATACTAAATACGTTTCTGGAAGTTCCAAAATTCAAGATGTTGACTCTACAACAGCTACTGCTCATGCTGGGCAAGAAGGCTTGGCTCGTAACTTTGGACCTAAAAAAGGCATACCTGCATGTCCCAATCAGACAATCTTGCAGAAGCTACCTCAGATTCATAGCTGGCTCAATGCATTACCAATTCTCTGCACTGCCCTTTGGCTTATCTACTGTGCCCAGGGTCTTCACAAAATGCCTGGCACCAGTAATTGCAGTTTGCAGACAAAATGGAATTCAAATATATCCCTACTTGGACGACTGCCTAATTCAAGCAGAGAACAAAGACATTCTTCTAAAGCATCTGGCATTTGTAAAACGATTACTAATTGGCCAAGGGTACACAGTAAACGAAAAGAAATCAAAACTAGTGCCTTCTCAAGAGATAATATTCCTGAGTGCAAGCTTAAATACAACTGCCCAGATGGCTTATCTCACGCCAGACAAACAAAAGCAACTGACTACTTACTTCAAGAAATTTGCAACAAAACCCCACTTATCTGCAAGGAAAATCCTGCAGGCCTTGGGTTTCATGACATCCTGCATTCTACTAATTCCATATGCCAGACTGCATATGAGGAAACTGCAATGGTATCTAAAAAGTGTTTGGACTCAGCATTGCCACAGCCTGTAGACAGTAATTGCACTCATTCCCTGCCTGCAACAGGAGTTTCGATGGTGGGCAGAAGCCTGTCACCACAACAAGGGTCTGCCATTCGGTTTACCCACAGCCAGACAGACACCGACAATGGATGCATCAGATTACAACTGGGGGGGCCCTTATGGCAGGAAAATGTATTCAAGGCACATGTCCTGCAAACCAGATGCTTCTTCACATCAATCAAAAAGAGATGCTAGCTGTTCAAAATGCCCTGACAGCTTTCAAGGACCTGCTTCACCCAGGACAGTTACTGATAAAGACAGACAACACTACGGTCATGTGGTACATAAACAAGCAGGTAGGTACACATTCCTACCCCCTCTGCAGACAAGCAATGACCTTATGGGACACCGTATTGGCTTTTCAAGTTCACCTGCAAACACAGTTCCTGCCAGGAAAAACAAGTACTCTGGCAGACGAACTAAGCAGAAACCTCATGGATCCCCACGAATGGAAACTGGATCCTGAAGTCTTCAGCATGATAATAAGGAAATGGGGATACCCAGACATAGCTCTATTTGCCTCCCCTCACAACTGCCAATTGCAGAGATTTTGCACAAGGATTTACCACAAGCAAGCATGGAATGTGGACGCCCTATCCTTCATCTGGAAAAATCTAACAGTATATGCTTTTCCCCCACTGCCTCTCCTTCCCAGGGTACTCCTAAAGTTCAGACGAGAAGCCAAAAATGATACTGATTGCACCAGATTGGCCACGCCAGCACTGGTACCCAAGCCTAAAGAGCTTGTCTCAAGGTCCAGCATGGATATTGCCTCAAACTTCTTACTTGCTGACCCAACAAAACAATCAGATCCTGCACAGCCAACTCAGGACCTTAAATCTGGCAGCATGGCGGATAATGTAGCCATTCAGAACACTCTCTTTCAAAACCTGTTATGGATGTTATCTTGGAGGCCCAGTACCAGAAAATCTTATGCAGAAAAATGGAAGAGATTCTGTGCTTGGAACCAGGAAAAAGGCATTGACACGTGTGTATCAAATATTCCTCAGATTTTACAATACCTAACTGAGATGCTGAACAAAGGCCTTTCTCTCTCATCAATTAAGATTCATGCCTCTGCCATTTCAGCCGACTACAATACGGAACCACCTATCTTTTCTCATCCTTTAATAAGGTAGTACCTCAGAGGGGCCAAAAACATTAGGCCTCCAAGGAGAGCACCAATTCCCGCCTGGGACCTTAGTTATGTTTTGGAAAAACTCACACTGCCTCCTTTCGAGCCAGCATCAACAGCAGATATAAAATTCTTATCCTGGAAAAAAGCTCTGCTCCTAGCAATAACCTCTGCAAGGCGAGTCTTGGAGTTACAAGCACTAATGGCTGTGGAACCTTTCATCATTTTTTATCCAGACAGGGTTTTTCTGAGGAGAAACCCTACATTTATGCCTAAGGTGGTGTCCAGTGTGGCCCTCAACCAAACCATTCACTTGCCTACCTTTTATCCAAATCCACAGAACAAGGGTGAGAAAAAAATCTGCATTCTTTGGCCATACACAGGCAGTTACACTTCTACTTGGACAGAACTAAAGCTTTCAGAAAGACTGAGCAACTTTTACTGTCATATGCTGCAGGATAACAAGGAAAGGCTATCTCAAAACAGACCATTTCTAAATGGATAGGCTATTGCATCCGCTTCTGCTATTTTCAGCATGGCAAATCAGTGCCTAAGGGCATTAGGCCTCATTCCACCAGAGCAGCAGCCACTTCAGCAGCCTTCATCAGAGGAGTACCAACCAAAGATATCTTAGAGGCTGCAACTTGGAGTTCAGTGCACAACTTCAGAAAGCACTACCACTTACCTCTTTTCTCTAAGTCCAGAGCAGGCTTTGCCACTGCAGTTCTGCAGGGCCTCATAGCCTCTCCTAATCCTGTTTAGCCCAGCCACCCATCCTCAGCTGTGGATTCAACCCAAGAGTAATGACTGCAACAGTGAAACACGATGAACATAGTACAGTTGTGTACCTACCATAAATGTAGATGTTCGAGTGTATTCACTGTTGCAGTCCAGGATGTCCTTCGTGGTTCACTGTTGCAGTCATGACTGTAGGGTTCTTCCTGCCAGCAGCAGCCCTCGATCAGTCAGAATCCCAAAGTCTGGATTGGGCATCAGCTGAGGTCACTTTTATCCTGACGTCAATGCGCCAGAAGTAGAAAGACCTCAGCCGACTCCATTACCCCAGTCTTTCTTGCCGCACGGTGCCCTGAGCAGTTCGCTGATGCCGGTCGGCCTACTCCTGTCTGTTTTTGGATTTACTTCCAGGAATTTTCGTTTTATAAGATAAGTACCCCGTTGTGGATGTCTTTTTCGTGCTCCAGTCAGATGTCAGAAAAAGTTAATAATTTTATTTCTTGTGGGAAACAAGCACTTCATAGGGATTTTCACTTTTATTGTATTCCCTGCCTGGGGCCTGACCACGACGTTGCTAATTATGGATTTTGTGCTAGATTTAATCAGCGTACTATTAGGCGTAGCTACAACTTTGCCTTCTACTATTTTGGTAAAAGGTTTAATTATAATATGTCTTTGGATTCTTTTCCGGCTTCTGGTGTGTGCAAGAGGCGCAAAGGTAAAGACAGGCCTCCGAGGTCCAAAGCAGGATATTACTCAGTTATTGCCAGTTGCTGGTTCGTCGGTCGTCAGTGTGGTGCCTTTGCAGCCCCTGTCGTCCGCCTCTTTTGAACCAATTGCCTGTACCAACTCCGGTGTGGAGCTGATAGGGCCTTCAGAATTGCCAGGGAATAGACCTTCGGATACTACTCCCTCAGTTGGGTCCGGAGCCGGTAGGCAGGTACCGGCTTCTGAGGGAGTTTTCAGGCCTTCACAGCTTCATGTAAATATGGATTCAGTTTTCCATTCTAAGACAATGACTAAGGCTCCAGCTAAAAAGAAATGGCAAGCACAGACACCTTTTGATTAGGGTCCTAGGCCTCAAAGACAGATGCTTAGGATAGCTGAAGATTTGTTATCTATGATCAGGGGATGTTCATCGTGCATACAGCTGCAGTTATAACAGATGGGTTATCCTGCCATCAGGCGGGTCCTCGGTCGGCCGAATTCCAAAGTCTAGGTCCGGCGTCGGTTGTCGTCGCTTCCTCCCTGACGTCAGTGCGGCAGGGGTATAAAAGAGCCAGCCGACGCCATCTTCAGTCTTTCTTGCCGCGCGGTGCCCGAAGCAGAAGTAGTTCGCAAGTGCCGGTCGGCCAGCTCCTGAGATTTACGAAAATATTTCAGCCGAAGTCTTCTTGAAAGCTAGGTACCCCGTTGGGGAAACCTTTCTTGCCTCAGACCGATGTCAGACAAAGTTAATAATTGCATTTCATGTGGGAAGCAAATACCGCATAAGGATTTCCATTCTTTCTGTATTCCTTGCTTAGGCCCAGACCACGACGTCTCGGCCTGCCGTTTTTGTGCTAGATTCAACAAACGCACTATTAAGCGCCGGGCGGAGTTCACCCACCACTATTTTGATAAAAAATGTAATTACATTATGTCGTCGGATACTCCGACTCAAGTTTTTAGTAAAAGACGCAAAGATAAGGACCGACATACGAGGTCCGTGACTTCTACCGACACCACGCTAAGGCCGACTACCGGTTCTCCGGTTCTCAGCAAGACGCCTACGCAGCCCCTGAGTACCGATGACACTTCATTACCGGTGTCTTCTGTGCCCGAGGTCGCAGGCTCCTCTGCCCCCATTCCAACTGCAGATACCGACGCCACTCTTGGCAGGGAAACTCAGAGTTTAGACAGGCCTGCCATTTCTCAAGGTGTATTCAGGCCTTCTTCCTTCTCCATTAAGGCTTTCACAAAATCTAAAGCAGCCATGAAAACTAATAAACAAGGACCACAGACCCCCTCTCACGGTCCCATGCCTAAAAAACAGATGCTCAAAATGGCTGAGGATTTGATTACTCTTATCAGGGGTTCTCAACACCCCTCGGACAAAAGGCCCAGATTGAAGGAAGACTACCCTTCCTCAGATCAAGCCTGTATTACCTCTGAACATTCTGAGGACCAGGAATATACATATTCTCCTTTTGAAGACTCTGGTGCAGAGGAGTCTATTCCCTCGGTCTCCCCCCCTGAGGACTATTCTTTTGGGGAAACCCTACATGCCTTGAGGGAACACTTTCACTGGGAAGGCCAAGATTACTCAGATTCCAAGAAAAGGCTCAGGGATTTTTTCTTGCTCCCCCAGCACAGGCCTCTGGCTATCCCTCCTGTCTTAGATATATTAGATGATGTGTACACAGAAGCCAGCCTCAACCCAGATTCTTTACCTCCAGCTCCTGTTAAACCTGACAGGTATTACCGGGTTCCTGATTCACACCAGTTCCTATACAAAAGCCATGCTGCTGACCCAGAAACTATTTCACAGTGTCCCAAGGGAATTAAGGCCTCTACTGCTAAAAACCCATTACCTTCAGAGAGAGATTCCAGAGCTTTAGAAAGGTGAGGGGAAAAGGTGTTTACCTCGGCCACTTTAACCATGAGGGCATTAAACTGTCAGTTCCCATATGTTAAAGTATCAACAGTTTTTGTTATCTCAGCTGAAAAGCAAAATGACACAACCTGAGCAACCAGATTTAAAGGAGTACCGCACCCACAGACTCAAAAAACATGTTTAAAACATCATGGCATGATGTTTCCTACACTTTAACAGCACTCTGGGATTATTTACAGTATTTTAAATATTTTTATATGTAATTCCAAACTCTGACCACCTGGAGGCGGGCATATTGACGTGGCTTGGATAAATCAGGTTGCCATCCAGTATCCCAGAAATCATTGTTTGGCTCAAAAATGTTACATCATGCAGGCCTCAGTTTGCCTAAAGTTCCTGTCATTTCATAGGTGTTGCATGCGTACAAAGTACTGAGTAAAATAGAACAGTGTAAGTAACATTCCCTGCTGCTGGATGACTACTTAAAACAGAAACAGTGCAAATGCCACAGAACACACTCAAAGTGTTGTTTACTGCTGCCTTTTTTCTAATTTAGTTTAAATGGCACTAATTTGTGAGAGAATGAATTCCAGTCCATTTACTTCTCCCCTCCCCCATAACACTTAGCTTCCCTAGCTGTCAAAGTCCTGAGGGTAATTTGACCTGGTAATTTCATTGATTGGCAGATCTCAGCAGGGTGCTTGACTCATGTAATTTAATCTTTGCTCTAGCATTTACTTTGTTAGAGGGCCATTTTTTTTGCTGCACTATAGCCATGGCCTTACTTGACTGCAATCACATCCAGTAAGGTCTTGCACCAAGGAGCTAAAGAATAAAACATTTATACTATTAACAAGTTTAGATCTTTATTATTTTAAGTGTTAAGGTATCACTTCATGCTTCCACCTTGTTAAAAATTGAGATTTACATGTGCAAATTGTGTTGGTATGCAGTGTTTGCCTTCATATGTTTTTACTCCACTGGTTGGTTTGCAAAAAAAAAAAAACGTTTTCAGTGTCCCTGGATTTGCCTTTGTACATACAGACCACATTGCTATATTTTCCCCTTCCTTTTTCTTGTGTCCAGATGTCACTTATAACAAAGTACATTTTTTATTGATTTTTTTTTAAATAAAGGACATCAAGGTTAACTTACCTTGAATCAGATAATGGATGCCACTGCAAAGAATCACTGTTGAAATATTTGTGCATGGACAAAATCCCTTACTAAATCTATTTGCCAGCCTCCAGTTCAATTGGCGCTATGGCTTTAATATACTGGTGTGTTTGCTCATGTCTTCCAAATATCTCCACCATTACATACCAGTTTTGCAGTGTAGTAACCACCTGACATGCCCATACACCTTTAGCCATCAATATGCAGCTACTCCTGTTCATGTGAGTATGTGAATTCAATTTCAGACTTAAGGTGTGGAAGCTGCACTGAATAATTCTAGGTGTTTGTTCAGGTTTCACATGGTGCTTGCTTAGAGCTACTCTCATATTAAGCCACTATGAATATGTTGCACTGCCACCTCTGATACCAGGGTAATGTTTTAATCTTTCTATTACCGCACTGCACACTAGCAGTATCTGGTGCAAATACAACAGAGAAGTATGCAAGCGATACACCACCTAAGCATCATCTGCCGTGCAGAATTTACAAGTATGCATACCAAATTTCTGTGTTTCCAAACATCGGTGTTACTACACTACTACTGAATAAAATGAACAGCACTCAGGCTGGGGGAAGGACAAGGGAGCCATGACATCACAGAATGGGTGGGTCTTATTATTTTAGTTAGAATCAGATGATGGCTGTGGTGATGTCACTTTGGGGGAGGGAACTGATTAAAAAAAAAAGTACCTGCACTGCCTGGCCTCGATGATGTCAGTAATTGGGCAACTCCAGCAAGCTTTATTCAAATGTGAGAGAATCATTTTGTAAGTGAAACCATCACAGTATGAGAAGGTAGGCTTCTTTTACAGAAGTAAGGGGAATTATAAAAATTGTAAATGCTTTATTGTTGTTGCTTTACAGAGGACAATGTAAATAGGGAGGAAAAGGGCCGTGACGTTGAGGAATACATTAGAGAAACCTGTTGTACTCCTTTAAAGGAGTTGCAGGATTTGTTGCATAGTGCAGAGCAAGTGGGTAAACATACCTTGCAGTGTGGTTTTGATGCTTTAGAGGCCTCATGTAGAGCTGCTGTTACAGGGTCTGTCATATGTAGACATGCTTGGCTCAAAGAGCAAATCTTACCAGATCATGTCAAAGCTAAATTACTAGATGCACCTCTTCTAAAAGATGTATTGTTAGGTGTTAAAGCTGAGGAGGTATTAAAGAAAATGGAGGAAAAGGCAAGATCAATGCAAGCAGTGAAACATTTCCTGCAGGTACAACCTCCACGTTTCAGCAAAAACTGGCCTTCAAAAAATTGGTCCTTTCCAGCCACGGACAGACCTCAGAGGCAGATACAGGCACCCGAGGGGTAGAGGGCAATCTCAAGGATCATTCAGAGCCAGACAATGGCAGACACCAACCCCAGGAGGTGGAGAAGATAGATCACAGTCATTCAGAAAGCAGACACAATGACTTTCCCCTTTGCCTGCCAAGCAAAGCTTTAATGGCACCACCTTTAGGCGGAAAACTGGCATTATTCTCAAAAAATTGGCATATTGTCACAAAAGACAAATGTATCCTGGACATTATAGACAGAGGCTACAGATTTCACTTTCACAACCTTCCAAAAATGAGAGGCATGCCAAACCTGCCACAAAATCAAAGGGCAGAGGCACAAAAACAAATTTCAGCTCTCATGGACATGAAAGCTATTCAAGAGGTACCTGCAAAAGAACAAGGTCAAGGTTTTTATTCCAGACTATTCCTGGTACCAAGGAAGGACAAAGATTGGAGACCTATTTTAGACCTATCCATCCTAAACACATATTTACACGTACCAAAATTCAAGATGCTGACATTACAGCAGCTTCTTCCCATGCTGGGCAAGGAGTCTTGGCTGGTAACATTGGACCTCAAGGAGGCATACCTGCATGTCCCTATCAGACAAGATTGCAGAAGATACCTCAGATTTCTTGCAGGTTCAACCCATTATCAATTCTCTGAATTGCCCTTTGGCTTATCTACTGCGCCCAGAGTGTTTACGAAATGCCTGGCATCAGTAATTGTCTTCTGCAGACTTCAAGGGATACAAATATGCCCATATCTGGACGACTGCCTGATCCAAGCGGACAGCAAGCACATACTTCTGAAACACCTGGCATTTGTAATAAAACTGTTGAACTTTCTGGGATACATAGTCAACGAAAAGAAATCAAAACTAATACCCTCTCAAACAATAATTTTCCTGGGTGCCAGCTTGAATACAAACACCCAGATGGCCTACCTCACGCCAGACAAACAAGGGCAACTATCTCAATACTTCAGCAAAATGGCAACTTTCACCAGGCTGACTGCAAGGAAAGTCCTGCAGGTTCTGGGATTCATGGCATCTTGCATCCTGCTGATCCCATGTGTAAAGCTGCATATGAGGAAACTTCAGTGGTACCTAAAAAACATATGGTCTCAACACAGCCACAGTTTGGAAATAATTATACCACTCATTCCATGTCTTCAAAAGGAATTTCTGTGGTGGGCTCAAGCATGCCAAAGAAACATAGGTCTCCCCTTCTGCATACCTCAAGCAAATCAAATCATCACAACAGACACCTCGGACTATGCCTGGGGGGGGGGGGGGGGGGGCGCTCATGACAGATCAGTGCATTCAGGGAAAATGGTCCCAAAAAGAGAAGCACCTACACATCAATCAAAAGGAAATGCTAGCAGTGCAAAATGCTATTATGGCCTTCAAAGACCTACTGCAGCCAGGCCAGCTATTGATAAGGACAGACAACACCACAGTTATGTGGTACATAAACAAATAGGGGGGAACTCATTCTTACCCCCTGTGCAGACTAGCCATGTTCCTTTGGAACACAGCTCTGGAATTGCAAATCCAACTTCAGGCACAATTCCTGCCAGGGAAGGAAAACACACTGGCAGACAGCCTAAGCAGAAATATGACAGATCCACACGAATGGAAGTTGCATCCTCAGGTTTTCGCAAAGATAACTCCGGCATGGGGACAGCCAGACATAGATCTCTTTGCTACCCACAGAAATTACCAACTGAAAAAATTTTGCTCAAGGACCTATCATCCACAGGCCTGGAAAGTGGACGCACTTTCTTTCAATTGGCCAACATTGACAGTCTATGCCTTTCCACCTCTTCCTCTGCTGCCCAAAGTTCTATTAAAAGCCAGAGCAGAGAGGCCAAAAATGATTCTCATTGCTCCAGACTGGATAAGACAACACTGGTATTCACTCCTGAAGAGCCTGACGCATTCCCCACCACGGATCCTGACTCTAGTGCCTCTTCTGTTGTCCCAGCACAACTTCAGAACTCTTCACAGCCAGCTAAAAACCCTCAATCTAGCCACATGGAGAATCCCTTGATTTCCCAACAGACCCTCCTCTCCAAGGAGGTGCAGGATGTCATCTTGGAGGCCAGAAGACCTTCTACTAGAAAAGCCTACTCCGCCAAATGGAAACGGTTTTGTGACTGGAATCAGAAAAAGGGCCAGAATCCTTGGGTAATAAATTTACCTCAAATATTACAGTACCTAGCTGAGATGTTAAACAGTGGACTTTCCTTCTCCTCCATCAAGATCCATGCTTCAGCCATTTCTGCACAACACCGATCCTCCTTTATTCTCTCATCCTCTCTTAAGACTGTTCCTCAGAGGGGCTACGAATATAAAACCCCCAAGGAAACCACCAGTCCCTGCTTGGGACCTCAACTTCATATTGGAAAAACTGACTGCCTCTATTTGAGACAGCTGCTTCAACAGAACTACAATATTTGTCATGGAAACCAGCCTTCCTTCTGGCAATCGCCTCAGCATGCAGGGTTTCGGAACTACAGGCCCTCATGGCTGTGCAACCTTTCATCATTTTCCATCAAGACAGAGTTTCCTTACGAACCAACCCTTCCTTTATGCCAAAGGTAGTATCCAGTGTCGCCTTGAATCAGAGTATCCACTTACCTACCTTTTACCCTAACCCACAAAACAAAGGGGAAAGACTACTACATTCCTTGGACATTCACAGACAACTTTGTTATTATTTGGACAGGACAAAGCCATTCAGGAAATCCGAGCAACTCTTTGTGTCCTATGCTACAGGTGCTCAAGGAAAGGCTATCTCCAAACAGACAATCTCAAAATGGATAGCCCACTGCATATGCTTTTGTTACTCATTTCATGGAAAAACTGTGCCTTCAAGCATCAGATCCCACTCCACAAGGGCCACAGCTACCTCTGCAGCTTGCCTCAGTGGGGTTCCTACCAAGGACATTTTGGAAGCAGCCACTTGGAGTTCAGTGCACACTTTCTCCAAACACTATCACCTTCCACTTTATTCTAAATCTAGAGCGGGCTTTGCCACAGCAGTCTTGCAGGGCATCCTTGCTCCTCCTAGTTCCACTTAGTGCCTGCCACCCCTATTTAGCTTTGGGATTCTACCCATCTGTTATGACTGCAGCTGTATGCATGATGAACATAGTACAGTTTTGTACCTACCATAAATGTAGATGTTCGAGTGCTAATACAGCTGCAGTCTCCAGGTTTCCCTCCCTCCATCCCCTGTTAGGACAGGCCTTATGAGAAACACTTTCTCATACAACCTGATTGGGGTATTCTTTTATGGTGTATTTGCTTGCAAACTACTGTTTTTTGATTATTCTATATTGCAGTATTACATAAGTTTATGTTTTGCCTTCCTTCTGGGGGCACCTGACATCTGGGGCAAGAAAAACTGAAGAAGATGACGTCGGCTGGCTCTTTTATACCCCTGCCACACTGACGTCAGGGATGAAGCAATGACAACTGACGCCGGACCTAGACTTTGGAATTCGGCCGACCGAGGACCCGCCTGACGACACGATAACCCATCTGTTATGACTGCAGCTGTATTAGCACTCGAACATCTACATTTATGGTAGGTACCAAACTGTACTTTCTCATCCCCTTCCTGACAAAAAGCTTAGATTACAGTCTGATTATGATTCTTCAGACCAAATTTCTGTTTCTTCTGCTTCTTCCCTTGAGCAGGATTGTTCCTTTCCTCCTTATGAGGATTCTGGTGCTGAAGATTCCTTTCCTTCAGCCTCTCCTCCTGAGGATTATTCTTTTGGTGAAACTTTGCATGATATGAAGGAGCATTTTCACTGGGAAGGGCAGGAATTCTCTGAAACCAAGAAAAGGCTTTAGGGATTTTCTTCTTCTCCCTCAGCATAAGCCTCTTGCTATTCCCCCTGTATTGGACATTGAAGATGATATTTTTTCAGAAGCTTCCCTCTCTCCTTATTCTTTTTCCCCCTGCTCTGGTCAAACTAGATAGGTATTATAGGGTTCCAGATTCTCACAAGTTTCTTTTTAAGAATCTTTCACCTGATCCGGAAACAATTTCTCTGGGCCCTAAGGGTGTTAAAGCGGCCTCTGCTAAACATCCTATTCCCTCTGACCGAGAGTCAAGGGCTTTGGAAAGATGGGGTAAAAAAGTTTATACTTCTGCTACATTGTCTATTAGAGCTTTGAACTGTCAATTTCATATGCTAAAGTGTCAGCAATACCTTTTGTCTATATTTAAACAAAAGATGTCAGCTGTTTCTATTGGTGCGGCTGATAAGGAGTTACAGGATTTATTGCATGCTATTGAACAAGTGGGTAAACATACCCTGCATTGTGGTTTTGATTCTTTGGAAGCTTCTTGTATGGCTGCAACAGCTGGCGCAGTTATTAGAAGACGTGCTTGGTTAAAGGAACAAAGCTTGCCAGATCAGGTTAAAGCCAAACTTTTGGATGCCCCTTTGCAGCACGATGTTTTGTTTGGGACCAAAGCTGAAGAGGTATTAAAAAAAATGGAGGACAAAGCTAAATCTATGCAGACGGTTAAGGATTTTCTACAGGTGCAACCTCCTAGATTTAGCAGGCACTGGCCAGCTAAACCTTGGTCCTTTCCGAGCTTGGACAGGCCTTAGAGAAGCAGATGTCCTTCAAGGATGCATCTGCAGTCATCACGTATGGGTTGTCCTGCCTCAGGCAGCCCTTCGGTCGGCCGGATTCCAAAGTCTGGGTCTGGCCTCGGCTGACGTCGCACTTTCCCCGACGTCAGAGCGTCTGGGGTATAAAAGCATCAGCCGACGCCAATTTCCTCAGTCTTTCTTGCCGTGTGGTGCCCGAAGCAGAAGCAGTTCGCAAGTGCCGGTCGGCCAGCTCCTGTGATTCAGCTACCGAAGACTTCGAAAAAGCTAAGTACCCCGTTGGGGACTCTTTCTTGCCTCAGCCGATGTCAGATAAAGTTAATAATTGTTTAACTTGTGGGAAACAAATATCTCATAAGGATTTCCACTCTTACTGCCTCCCCTGCCTAGGCCCAGACCACGACGTCTCGGCCTGTTCAGTTTGTGCTTCCCTCAACCGACGAACTCTTAGACGTCGGTCGGAGTTTGCAGAGGAATTCTTTGGGGCTAGTTTTGCTTACAAGATGCCGTCGGAGACTCCGATTTCGCATTTAGTTAAGAAACGGAAGGACAAGGACCGACACACGCGGGCCGCGGTTTCGGCTGAAACCACGGTCAGGCCTACCGCGAGTGTCTCGGTCTCGGCTGAAACAGAGTCCTTGGTACTTCAATTACCGAAACCGCACAACCGACTACCTCGGCCCCGGAGGCCCTGGCCGAGTCGGTTATTGAATTACCTTCTGAAACTGGTGTCCAGGAACCTTCTGACACCATTCCTTTAGACAAGTCAACTCCTGCACGAGGTGCAGCCAGACCTCCTGCATCCATGTCCATTAAGGCTTTCTCTAGGGCTAAAGCTGCTAAACCTACTAAAGCTTTGCCTCCCAAGGTTACCTCTCAGAGACCTTCTACTGGCTCACAGATTCTTAGCTTAGCAGAGGATCTTATCTCCTTAATTAGAGGTTCTCAACCTCATCCGGACAGGGGCTCTCAACCACCTCCAGACAAAAGGCCCAGGGTTGAGCCCTCTGAGCCCCACTCCTCAGATGAGTCCACTGATGGCTCTACTCTGTCAGACCACCAGGAGGAGGCTTATTCGGCCTACGAGGATTCTGATGCTGAAGAATCTATTCCCTCGGCCTCCCCTCCTGAAGAGTTTTCCTTTGGAGACATTACACTCTATGAGAGAACATTTTCAATGGCAGGGTCAGGAATTCTCTGATTCTAGAAAGAGATTAAGGACCGTTTTACATTTACCTCAGCATAGGCCTTTAGCTATACCTCCTGTTTTGAATGTTATTGATGATGTGTACTCTGATGCTAGTACAGCCCCTGACTCTCTCCCTCCGGCTCCTGCCAAACCTGATAGGTACTACAGGGTCCCGGACTCACATCTACACCTGTACAAGGCCCACTCTGCTGATCCAGAAACCATTTCCCAGGGCCCAAAAGGGGTTGCAGCTGCCACTGCTAGAAATCCTCTACCCTCTGAAAGGGAGTCCAGAGCTTTAGAGATGGGGTAAGGAAGTGTATACTTCTGCAACTCTTTCCATGAGGGCATTAAATTGTCAATTTCATATGATACAGTACCAAGAGTATTTGTTAGATGAATTGCATAAGAAACTGTCTTCTTCTGAACCCCTTGATCGCAAATCCCTTCAGGATCTGGTACATAACTCCCAGCAGGTTAGTAACCATTTCTTGCAGTGTGGTTATGATGCATTGGAAGCTTCATGTAGGTCAGCTATGACTGGTGCAGTCATACGTAGGCATGCCTGGCTGAAGGAACAATCTCTGCCAGACCATGTTAAAGCTAAGTTTTGGATGCTCCTATGTAAAAGCAAAAATTATTTGGTTCCACGGCTCAAGATGTCTTAAAGAAATTTGAAGAAAAGGCAAAATCTGTGCAAACAGTCAAAGACTTTCTGCAAGTCCAACCACCGAGATGCAGCAGAAATTGGCCGACTAAGAATTGGTCCTTTCCGGACTCAGACCGATCTCAGAGAGGCAGGAATAGGCGTGCCAGAGGTAGAGGGCAAGCTAGAGGCTCCTACAGAGGCCGTCAATGGCAGCCTCCCAACCAGAGAGGTAGTGCAGGAACTACAACTGCTACACCAGGACAGACTCAATGACTTTGTTTTGACTCCGCCGACCAGGGCTCAATTAGAAGCACCTTTGGGCGGAAAGCTTTCTTTATTTTCAAAAAATTGGCACAGCATTACAAGGGACACATGGACACTGCAAATAATAGACAAAGGATACAGGTTCCATTTCCACACATTGCCAAAAAGAAAAGGCATGCAAGACCTGCCACCAAATCAGAGGGCAGAGGCTTTGAAACAAATTTCCAACTTAATACAAATGAAAGCTATAGAAAAGGTACCTCTTTCAGAACAAGGCCAAGGATTTTACTCCAGATTATTCCTTGTTCCAAGAAAAGAAAATCAATGGAGGCCTATTCTCGACTTGTCCGCACTGAATACTTACCTCATTGTGCCAAAATTCAAAATGCTGACTCTACAGCAACTCCTTCCCTTGCTGGGCAAGGGGTCTTGGCTGGTGACTCTAGATCTCAAGGAGGCATACCTGCATGTCCCTATCAGACAAAGTTGCAGAAGACACCTCAGATTTCTTGCAGGGTCAGAGCATTATCAATTCTCAGCATTGCCCTTTGGCTTATCTACTGCGCCCAGAGTATTCACTAAATGCCTGGCATCAGTAATTGCACACTGCAGACTTCAGGGGATTCAAATTTACCCATATCTGGATGACTGCCTTATACAAGCGGACAGCAAACAAACTTTGTTAAAGGGCTTGGATTATGCCGTCCACCTACTGCAGGCCTTGGGATATACAGTCAACATCCACAAATCAAGACTTGTTCCATCCCAAAGAATAACTTTTCTGGGTGCGGATCTAGACACAACCACCCAAATGGCCTTTCTCACAGAAGAAAAACAAAAACAACTACCGGATTGCTTCACGAATCTGACAAGACAAACTCAGCTGACTGCAAGGAAAATCCTGCAGGCCCTGGGTTACATGGCATCTTGCATTCTTCTGATCCCACAAACAAGGCTGCATATGAGAAAATTACAATGGTACCTAAGGAGTTTATGGACTCAGCACAGTCACAGCTTAGAAACTTTGATCCCACTCATTCCATGCCTCCAAAAGGAATTTCTGTGGTGGGCTCAAGCCTGCCAGTCGAACAGCGGGTTGCCCTTCAGCAAGCCAAGAGCCAACCAAACCATCACTACGGACGCTTCAGACTAAGGTTGGGGAGCACACATGGAGGGCAGATGTATCCAGGGGCTATGGTCACAAAGAGAGCTTCGCATGCACATAAACCAAAAGGAAATGCTGGCAGTGATACAGGCAATCGAGGCCTTCAAACTTTTTCTTCATCAAGGCCACCTACTCATAAGGACAGACAACACCACAGTTATGTGGTACATAAACAAGCAAAGAGGCACCCATTCCTACCCTCTTTGCAGACTGGCAATGAATCTATGGGATCTTTCCTTGAAACTCAATATACAGCTGCAGTCCCAGTTCGTGCCAGGGAAAGACAATATACTGGCAGACAGCTTAAGCAGAAATATCATGGATGCACACGAATGGATGCTGCACCCAGACATCTTCTTACTCGTAACACAATCATGGGGAAGGCCGGAAATAGATCTGTTCGCCTCCCCCCACAATCATCAACTGAAGAAATTCTGCTCAAGGACATACCACCCACAAGCATGGAAAGTGGATGCTCTCTGTTTCAGCTGGAAAGCTCTAACAGTGTATGCTTTTCCACTTCTCCCATTAATGACCAAGGTCTTACTGAAGATCAGGACAGAGCAGCCCAGAGTGATTCTGATAGCTCCAAACTGGCCAAGACAGCACTGGTACCCACTGTTAAAGAGTATGCCACAGACGAAACCGTGGCCTCTCCCCCTATGGCCACTCCTACTGACGCAGCACAATTTCAAGACTCTGCATTCCAACCTGAAAACCTTGCAGCTAACTGCCTGAAAAATACCATGACTCCTCCTCAGGATAAGCTATCCCAGAGAGTGAAGGATATCATTATGGAAGCTCGACGGCCTTCCACAAGGAAGGCATATTCAGCAAAATGGAAAAGATTTCACACTTGGAACACAACAAAGGGCCTGGATGTGACAGTGATGAACATGGCACATATACTGGAATATTTGGCAGAATTGTTCCACAGCGGCCTGTCTTACTCTTCCATTAAGATACATGCCTCAGCAATTTCAGCAGAATACAATGTTAATCCACCTGTCTTATCTCATCCTCTCCTGAGACAGTTTCTAAGAGGAATCAAAAACATCAGTCCTCCAAGGAAACCACCTCTACCTACTTGGGACCTTAACTTCGTGTTGGAAAAACTAACACTTCCTCCCTTTGAACCAGCAGCATCTGCAGATCTACAGTTTCTGTCTTGGAAAACTGCCTTCCTTCTGGCCATAACCTCAGCAAGAAGAGTATCTGAGTTACAAGCTCTAATGGCAGTACAGCCATTTCTTATCTTTCATCAGGACAGAGTTTAATTGAGAACCAATCCTACATTTATGCCTAAGGTGGTATCCAGGGTATCTTTGAACCAAGCTATTCACTTGCCTACATTCTTCCCACAACCACAAAATAAAGGGGAGAAACTTCTGCACACCCTGGACATACACAGACAGTTGCGCTACTACTTGGACAGAATTAAAAGTTACAGAAAGACTGACCAGCTGTTTGTAGCATATGCTGCTGGGGCACAAGGAAAAGCAATTTCCAAACAGACAATTTCAAAATGGACAGGAAATTGCATTCGTTTTTGTTACTCCTTTCATGGAAAAACTGTGCCAGCTGACATTAGACCTTATTCCACGAGAGCCACAGCCACCACCACAGCCTTCCTAAGAGGGGTGACTACCAAGGACATTTTAGAAGCTGCTACATGGAGCTCCATGCATACATTTGCCAAGCATTACAATTTACCTTTATACTCCAGATCCAGAGCAGGCTTTGCTATGGCAGTCATGCAGGGTATCTTTAGCTACACCATCCTTTACTTAGTACCTCCACCCCCAGGTTGGCTATGGTATTCTACCCATATGTGATGACTGCAGATGCATCCTTGAAGGACATAGTACAGTTTTGTACCTAACATAAATGTAGATGTCCGATAGGTATGCATCTGCAGTCAGGTTTACCCTCCCTCCTTCCCCTCTGTGGTATACTTCTTGGGTACTTACCCCTCTTATAGCTAGCTGGGGGGATCTATTATGGTGTATTTGTTTTTATAGTACTGTGCATGTTTGGATTTGTTTTTGCAATGCATATCTCCAAATTTTAGCCTTCCTTACAGGGCACCTGGCATCTGGGGCAAGAAAAACTGAGGAAAATGGCGTTGGCTGATGCTTTTATACCCCAGATGCTATGACGTTGGGGAAAGTGCGACATCAGCCGAGGCCAGACCCAGACTTTGGAATCCGGCCGACCGAAGGGCTGCCTGAGGCAGGACATCCCATATTTGATGACTGCAGATGCATACCTATCAGACATCTACATTTATGGTAGGTACAAAACTGTACTATTCAGGCGTTCCAGAGGTAGGGGACAGGCACAAACCCTTTTTAGGAATAGGTAGTGGACTGCCCCCTCTCCCAAAGGAGGTGAAGATAAGTCTCAACCCTACCGGAAACTGTCTTTATGACTCTCCCTTTCTGGTTCCAGGGGCTCCTCTACTGGAAGCACCTTTGGGAGGAAAGATTTCTCTTTTTTATCAAAATTGGGGCCGCATAACCTGGGACAAATGGGTTCTGGACATAGTCTCAAGAGGTTACAGATTTCATTTCCACACCTTGCCAAAACCAAACGGTTGGCCAGATCTGCCAAATCATCAATGGGTAGAGGCACAACTGCAGGTTCAGTCCCTCTTAGCTATGAGGGCCATAGAATTGGTACCAAATTTAGAAATAGGGCAAGGTCTTTATTCAAGACATTTCCTGGTTCCGAGGAAGGAAAATTCGTGGAGACCAATTCTGGACCTTTCCGTACTAAACACCTTCCTAGATATACCAAAATTCAAGATGCTCACTCTGCAGCAGCTGCTGCCTATGTTGGTCAAGAACGCTTGGATGGTGACTCTGGACTTAAAGGAATCTTACCTGCATATTCCTATAAGGCGAGAGTGCAGAAGGTATCTGAGATTCAAAGCGGGCTCGAAGCATTACCAGTTCTGTGTGCTGCCCCTTGGCTTATCTACTGCACCCAGGGTCTTTACAAAGTGCCTGGCACCAGTTATGGCATTTTGCAGACAGAAGGGGATTCAAATATACCCTTATCTGAATGACTGTCTTATTCAAGCGGACGACAAAGACACACTACTTCAGCATCTAGCTTTTGTGAATCTAAAGAAGTCAAATCTGGTGCCCACACAACAAATTACTTTCCTGGGTGCTCTTTTGAGTACTACAACCCAGATGGCTTCCTTGACACCAGACAAAAAAACGCAACTGGCTTCTTTCCAACACCTGGCTTCAATGAAGCACCTGACTGCAAGAAAGGTTCTGCAGGCTTTAGGTTACATGGCTTCCTGCATTCTCCTAATACCGTATGCAAGACTGCATACGAGGAAACTACAGTGGTACCTCAAGAGTGTGTGGTCTCAGCATTACCACAGTTTGGAAACAGTGATCATGATTTTGCCTTGTCTACAGCAAGAGTTTCTTTGGGGGGCCGAAGCCTGTTTCCAGAACAAGGGGAGGCCTTTTTGTCCTTCACCAGCCAACCAAGTTCTGACAATGGATGCTTCAGATTATGCCTGGGGAGCCCACATGCACGGGAGATGTCTTCAGGGTGTTTGGACAAAGGAGCAAATTTACCTGCACATAAATTTGAAGGAGATGCTCGCCGTTCAGAATGCTCTGATAGCCTTCAGGGACTTTCTTTTACCAGGGCAATTGTTGATGAAGACAGACAACACTACAGTGATGTGGTTCATAAACAAGCAGGGGGGCTCTCACTCTTACCCCCTGTGCAGGTTAGCCATGGCTCTGTGGTACACTGCACTGACCTGCAGAGTCCACTTACAGGCACAATTCCTGCCAGGAAAAGACAACACGCTGGCAGACACATTGAGCAGGACACTTTTTAATCCACACGAATGGATGTTGGATGTTCGGATATTCTGGATGATAGCTCAGGCATGGGCATGTCTGGACATAGATCTTTTTGCATCCCCTCAGAATCATCAACTTCCAACATTCTGCACCAGGACCTACCATAAACTAGCATGGTAAGTGGTTGCCCTCTCATTCCGTTGGAAACACCTCTCAGTATATGCTTTTCCTCCTTTTCCTCTTCTACCTCGGGTACTTCTGAAGATAAAACATTTCAGACCGCAAATGATTTTACTGGCTCCCAATTGGCCTTGACAATTCTGGTATTCCACTCTGATGAACCAAGTTCAGGAGCCTCCCTGGATTCTGCCTCAAATCCCTCATCTACCGTCTCAACAGGACGGCCGGATCCTGCACAGTCAATTCAAAATTCTGAATCTAGCTGCCTGGCAGATCCAGGGTCTGTAAACACCTCTACTGTTTCCAAACAGGTAATGGATGTAATCCTTGAAGCTAGACGGCCCAGCACTAGGAAATCTTATGCAAAGTTAATGGAAAAGATTTTGCTCCTGGAATCAAGTCCAAGGTGGTGATTCTACTGTTCCGAACATTCCTCTGATTTTAAAGTATCTGGCAGAGTTTTTACATACTGGCCTATCTTTTTCATCTATTAAGCTTCATGCTTCTGCTATTTCTGCACATTACAATTCGGATCCTCCTATTTTTTTCTCATCCATTACTTAAACAATTTCTTAGAAAGGCTAAGAATGTTCGTCCCCCTATAAGAGCACCTATTTCCACTGTGGATCTTAACTATGTTTCGGAAAAATTAACCTCGTCTCCTTTTGAACCTGTAGCTTTCACGGATTTAAAATTTTTGTCTTGGAAAACTGCTTTTCTTTTAGCTGTAACCTCTGCTAGAAGAATTTCGGAATTGCAAGCACTCATGGCTGTGGAACCCTTCATTATTTTTCATCAGGACAGGGTATCCTAGGGACTAATCCCACCTTTATGCCTAAGGTGGTTTTGGCAGTGGGCTTGAATCAGACTATTCATTTGCCTACTGTTTATCCTAATCCTTAAAGTGAGGAGTAAAGTCTTTTGCACTCTTTGGACGTGCACAGGGCAGCTTCGTTTTTACCTGGACAGGACCAAGATATTCAGGAAATCTGACCAATTGTTTGTCGCTTATGCTCCTACTGTTCTAGGGAAAGCAATCATTAAGCAAACTATTTCTAAGTGGATTGCCCACTGCATCAAGATGTCCTTCAAGAATGCAACTGCAGTCATAACATATGGGTTGTCCTGCCTCAGGCAGCCCTCGGTCGGCCGGATTCCAAAGTCTGGGTCCGACGTCGGCTGATGTCGCATTTCTCTCCGACGTCAGAGCGGCTGGAGTATATAAGCATCAGCCAACGCCATCTTCTTCAGTCTTTCTTGCCGCGCGGTGCCCGAAGCAGAAGCAGTTCGCAAGTGCCGGTCGGTCAGCTCCTGTATTCTTCGAAACCGAAGTCATCAAAAAAGCTAAGTACCCCGTTGGGGACCTTTTCTTGCCTCAGCCGATGTCAGAAATTACTGAAAAAGTAAATAATTGTTTGTCTTGTGGTAAACAAATACCTCATAAGGATTTCCATTCTTACTGCCTCCCTTGCCTTGGCCCAGACCACGACGTCTCGGCCTGTGCCGCCTGTGCTCGCTTCAATAAGCGCACTCTCAGGCGCCGGGCGGAGTTCGCTGAAGACTTTTTCAGCGAAAAATTTGATTATATAATGCCGTCGGACCAACCGACAACACATACTCCTAAGAAACGAAAAGACCGGGACCGACATCCTCGGCCCGCGTCTTCCACCGACACCACGCCAAAACCTACCGCAAGTGCCCCGGTTCCCTCTGAGGCGGTTATTCCGCTTCGAACCGAAGACACCGCATTACCGATACCTCCGATACCGGAGGCCACTCCGACGCCAGTTATTGATTTTCCTCCGGATACTGAAACCGAGGAAATGCCCGAGACCATTGCTGTTGATAAGGTCACTCCTGCACGTGGAGCGGCTAGGCCTCCCATGTCCATGTCTATCAAGGCCTACACACGTGCTAAGGCAGCCAGCAAGGCCAAGCATCTTACTGCTAAAACCTTACCTCAGCCTACTCCTGAATCTCAAATCATGTCTATGGCCGCAGATTTAATTTCCCTGATCAGAGGTTCCCAGGCCCATCCTGAGAGAGCATCCCAGCCTCCTCCTGATAAGAGGCCCAGGGTTGAACCCTCTGACCCTCTCTCTTCAGATGAAGATTTTGAGGACTCTGCTCACTCCGAAAGCCAGGAAGAGCCCTTCCAGACCTATGAGGATTCAGATGCAGAGGACTCCATTCCCTCGGCCTCTCCTCCTGAGGATATTTCTTTTGGGGAAGTTCTGCATTCCATGAGGGAGCATTTTCAATGGCAAGGCCAGGAATATTCAGATTCCAGAAAGCGCCTTCGAACATTCCTTAAAAAACCCCAACACAGACCCTTAGCTATACCTCCTGTGCTTGATGTTTTGGATGATCTATACTCTGACTCCAGTGTTACCCCTGATACTCTTCCTCCTGCTCCTGTCAAGCCTGACAGATACTATAGGGTCCCAGAAACCCATTCTCATTTCTTTAGGGCCCATACTGTTGATTTAGAAACAATTTCCCAGGGGCCTAAAGGGGTTTCAGCTACCACCTCCAAAAACCCTTTACCTTCCGACAGGGAAGCAAGGTCCTTAGAGAGATGGGGGAAGAAGGTTTATGCCTCCACTACTTTATCTATGAGAGCTCTCAATTGTCTCTTTCACATGTTTCAATATCAGGATTTCCTGTTAGATGATTTACAGAAAAAATTGGCCTCTCCTGAACCTTTAGATAGGAAGTTTTGCAAGAGGCTGTTCATAATTCTCAGCAGGTTAGCAATCACTTTCTTCAGTGTGGATATGATGCATTGGAAGCTTCATGTAGGGCAGCTATGACAGGGGCGGTCATTCGTAGACATGCATGGTTAAAAGAACAACCTTTACCAGATCATGTTAAGGCAAAACGTCTTGATGCACCCTTGGAAAAGAACAAGCTTTTTGGTGCTAATGCTAAAGATGTGTTAAAGTCCATTGAGGAAAAAGCCAAGTCAGTTCAGACAGTCAAAGATTTCCTCCAGGTTCAGCCACCCAGATTCAGCAGGAACTGGCCTTCTAAAAACTGGTCCTTTCCTAATCCTGAAAGATTTCAAAGGGGCAAAAACAGGCGTGCCCAAGGAAGAGGGCAATACAGAGGATCCTACAGGGGACTACAATGGCAACCAGCAAACCAAAGAAGTGACACAGGGGTTTCTCCTGCCCCACAGGGACAATCTCAATGACTTTCCTCTAGTTCCGCTGACCAAGGAGCAAACAGACTCTCCTTTGGGCGGAAAATTATCTTGGTTTTCAAAAAATTGGCAAAAACTGACAAAAGACAAATGGATTTTGGACATTATAGACCATGGTTACAGGTTCCATTTTCATACCTTGCCAAGAAAACAAGGCATGCCAAACCTTCCACAAAATCAGAGGGCAGAGGCTATCAAGCAAATTTCTCTGCTTGCTCAGATCAAAGCAATAGAAAAAGTTCCACAACAAGAACAAGGTCAGGAGTTTTATTCAAGACTGTTCCTTGTTCCAAGAAAAGAAACTCAATGGAGACCAATACTGGACTTGTCCGCTTTAAACACTTTTCTCATAGTACCAAAGTTCAAAATGCTGACTCTACAGCAACTCCTTCCCATGCTGGGCAAGGGGTCTTGGCTGATTACTCTGGACCTCAAGGAGGCATACCTGCATGTCCCTATCAGACACAGCTGCAGAAGATACCTCAGATTTCTTGCAGGGCCAGAGCATTATCAATTTTCAGCATTGCCATTTGGCTTATCTACTGTGCCCAGAGTATTCACGAAATGCCTGGCATCAGTAATTGCTCATTGCAGGCTCCAGGGATCCAAATCTACCCGTACCTGGACGATTGCCTCATACAAGCGGACAACAAACTAACCTTGACAAAAAACTTGAATTATGTCATACACTTGCTACAGGCTCTGGGATACACAGTCAACTTTCAAAAGTCAAGACTTCAGCCATCCCAGCAAATAACCTTCTTAGGAGCCAAACTAGACAAAGCCTCTCAAATGGCTTACCTGACAGAAGACAAGCAAAAGAAGTTAACTCATTACTTCAAAAGTTTAGCAAAGCTCACCCAGATGACTGCAAGGAGATTCCTACAGGCCCTGGGTTACATGGCATCCTGCATTCTCCTGGTTCCACTAGCAAGACTACACATGAGAAAGCTTCAATGGTACCTAAAAAGCTTATGGTCTCAACACAGCAACAATCTAGAAGCAACTATTCCGCTCATTCCATGTCTTCAAAAGGAATTTCTATGGTGGGCCACAGTAAGCCAGTCAAACATAGGTATGTCGTTCAAAAAACCTCAGATAACACAGACCATGACCACAGACGCCTCAGACCTTGGATGGGGGGCGCACATGGAGGGCAGATGTATTCAAGGACAATGGTCTCCAAAGGAAACACATCTGCATATCAACCAAAAAGAAATTCTGGCAGTAATGCATGCCATCGAGGCCTTTGGACAACAACTTCAACAAGGCCACCTACTAATACGGACAGACAACGCCACTCTGATGTGGTACATAAACAAGCAGGGGGGCACTCATTCTTACCCCCTTTGCAGACTGATAATGAGTCTTTGGGAAAAATCACTGAGTCTAAACATACAGTTACAATCCCAGTTTGTTCCAGGCAAAGACAATGTTCTGGCGGACAGTCTAAGCAGGAATTTCCTAGACCCCCACGAATGGAGGCTACATCCAGACATCTTTATACGACTCACATCGACATGGGGCAGACTGGACGTGGACCTATTTGCCTCCCACCTCAGTCATCACTTACAAAAGTTCTGCTCAAGGACATATCATCCACAAGCATGGAAAATAGATGCTCTCTCATAGCTCCCTAACAATCTATGCATTTCCACCTCTGCCACCGATGACCACAGTGTTACTAAAGATCAAAGCAGAGCAGCCGAAGGGGATCCTAATAGCTCCAGACTGGCCAAGACAACACTGGTACCCACTACTACGGAGCATATGTCACAACAAAGCGTGGGCCCTTCCCCAATGGCCCCAACTTTTGACTCAACACAACTTCAGGACAGTTCATCCCAACATCCAGATGCTACAGCTAACAGCTTGGGAGATCCCATGAATAACCTCAATTTACCTCTCTCCAAGGAAGTTCAGCGGATACTAACAGAAGCCCGCAGACCATCCACCAGAAAGGCTTACTCAGCCAAATGGAAGAGATTCAGCATTTGGAATACCAACAAGGGTCATGATGCATCACTTTTGAGCATTCCACTCATTCTGGAATACTTGGCAGATATGCTACATAACGGACTCTCATACTCTTCCATAAAAATACATGCTTCAGCTATCTCAGCTAGATACAACACTGATCCACCTGTGTTTTCACATCCTTTATTAAGGCAATTTCTTAGAGGAATCAAGAATATAAAGCCCCCAAGAAAGGCACCAGTACCAGCTTGGGACCTCAATTTTGTCCTAGAAAAATTGACTCTACCTCCCTTCGAGCCAGCAGCTTCTGTGGATTTACAATTTCTCTCCTGGAAGACAGCTTTCCTGCTGGCCATTACCTCAGCAATAAGGGTTTCGGAATTACAGGCCCTAATGGCAATATCACCGTTCATAACCTTTCACAGAGACAGGGTCTCCTTATGAACCAACCCTACCTTTCTGCCAAAAGTGGTATCTAGGGTTTCTTTAAATCAAGCAATCCACCTGCCTACTTTCTTTCCCAATCCTGAGAACAAAGGGGAAAGACTGTTACATACCTTGGACATACACAGACAACTTCGCTACTACCTAGACAGAACCAAGACCAGTAGGAAGTCTGATCAGCTTTTTGTAGCTTACGCCCCTGGAGTACAAGGAAAAGCAATTTCCAAACAGACAATTTCAAAATGGATTGGACATTGCATCAGATTCTGTTATTCCTTCCATGGAAAGAGTGTGCCAGCCAATGTCAGACCACACTCCACCAGAGCTACAGCCACCTCTACAGCATTCTTAAGAGGGGTGCCTACAAAAGACATTCTAGAAGCTGCTACATGGAGCTCTGTGCATACATTTTCCAAACACTACAACCTCCCTTTATATTCCAGATCCAGAGCAGGCTTTGCTTCGGCAGTCCTGCAGGGATTGATAGCTACACCATCCTTTTCTTAGAGCATACCACCTCCCCCAGCTATGCTATGGTATTCAACCCATATGTTATGACTGCAGTTACATTCTTGAAGGACATAGTACAGTTTTGTACCTACCATAAATGTAGATGTCCGATAGATATGCAACTGCAGTCGGGTTTTCCCTCCCTCCTTCCCCTCTATGCCTTGGGTCCATTCTTCTCCCTGTTATCCTTAGCTGGGGATATCTGTTATGGTGTATCTGTGTATTGCTTATTTATTGTCTGGAAACCTATTATTGTCTTCCAATTTGATTACAGCCTTCCTTGGGGGGCACCTGGCGTTTGGGGCAAGAAACACTGAAGAAGATGGCGTCGGCTGATGCTTATATACTCCAGCCGCTCTGATGTCGGAGAGAAATGCGACATCAGCCGACGCTGGACCCAGACTTTGGAATCCGTCCGACCGAGGGCTGCCTGAGGCAGGACAACCCATATGTTATGACTGCAGTTGCATATCTATCGGACATCTACATTTATGGTAGGTACAAAACTGTACTTTCTGTTACTCTTTTCATAGCAATCCAGTTCCTGTTAATATTAGGACTCATTCTACCCTGGCTACTGCTACTTCAGCAGCCTTTCTTTGTGGGGTTCCTACCAAGGATATTTTAGAGGCTGCTACTTGGAGTTCTGTGCATACTTTTTCTAAGCATTACAACCTCTCTCTCTATTCTAAATCTAGGGCCGGTTTTGCAAGGTTTTGTGGCTGCTCCTTCTGTTTCTCCTCCAGCCACCCTTTCTTAGTTTGGGATGCAACCCTACAGTCATGACTGCAACAGTGAACCACGAAGGACATAGTACAGTTGTGTACTCTTACCATAAATGTAGATGTTCGAGTGTGTTCACTGTTGCAGCCTGAGTTACCCTCCCTCCTACCCCCTCTTTTGTTTTTTTCTTTGAGTATTGTCTGTTATGAGGTATTTTGGCTGCTGAGGTTTTGGGCACCTGACATCTGGGGCAAGAAAAACTGGGGTAATGGCATCGGCTGAGGTCTTTATACTTCTGGCGCATTGACGTCAGGATAAAAGCGACCTCAGCTGACGCCCAAGCCAGACTTTGGGATTCTGGCTGATCGAGGGCTGCTGCTGGCAGGAAGAACCCTACAGTCATGACTGCAACAGTGAACACACTCGAACATCTACATTTATGGTAAGAGTACACAACTGTACTTTACCCACCCTCCATCCCCCTTTTCTTTGCTGGGACTTATCTGTACTTCTCTGTCCTATACAACCTATTTGGTGTATTTGCTTGTAGATGAAGAAAATGTTATTTTTGTGCATGCATTTTTATTGGCATATGTTTCAGCCTACCAATTTGGGGGCACCTGACATCTGGGGCAAGAAAAACTGAAGAAAATGGCGTCTGCTGCATCTTTTACACCCCTGGTGCACTGACGTCAGGGAAGAGGCAACAGCAACTGATGCTGGACCTAGACTTTGGAATTCTGGCCGACTGAGGGTAGCCTGCCAGCAGGATAACCCAAGAGTAATGACTGCAACAGTGAATACACTCGAACATCCACATTTATGGTAGGTACACAACTGTAGTTTTCCCTCCCTCTAGCCCCCTTCTCTCTTTCTCTCTCTCCTTTCTGTGTATACTATTCACCCCTTGCAGGGGTATTGGTATTGGTATTTACGTTTTACTGGTGTAGTTTCCCCCCCCCCCCCATAATTTAGCTCCCTGTTGGGGGAGCTCCTGACATTTGGGGCAAGAAGCACTGATGTAATGGCGTCGGCTGCCTGTTTTTACACCCCCGACGACCTGACGTCAGACCTGGAGCGACAGCAACCGACGCAGAAATACTAAGTCTCTGGTGTTCGGGCCGACTGAGGGCTACCTGCTGGCTGATAACCCAAGTGTGATGACTGCAGCAGTGAATACACTCGAACATCTGCATTTATGGTAAGTGTACACAACTGTACTTTACCTCTCCTGCACATTCTGAGTCAGAATTTCTTCTGAGGTGCAGATTTCCCAGGCATGGTCTAAAATATGACATTTTTCAATGGGATAAGGAAGAGAGATTTCAGAAACTCAGAAGAGGTATTTTGATGTCCATCGGGAAGGTTCCCCAAAACCATGAGCAGGTCCATATGTTGTTGAGGCCTTTGGAAGATGCATTATTTGTGCATTTTCTCTGATGCTTAAACCTCTTTTATCCAAAAAGCCTGATAGTCTATATTAGGTTCCTGAGTAAAAAAATTTCTATTCCAAAACCCTGGGGCATCCCTTTGAATAGGAAAGGATCTTCTAAACCATAGTCTCTTCCAACCTCCCATCTAGTGAAAAAGATGGATATGACAAAAAGGTTTATACCTCTTTAAGTCTGGTCTTCTGAGATGTAAAATTTCAAGCCCATATGATCATATTCTTTCTTCCCACATTCTCAGACATGAATCAGATACTTTTTAGTTTGCTTTCCTGTGATGCCAAATCCTTTGGCTATTTTTTTTAATTAAACAGCTTTATTGAGTTATCACTTGTGACAAAGACAAATTTACATTTATATAATAGTAATCAGTCTGTATTAACAAGTTCATGTTTGCAATCATAATACTTTACATGTTTTGCTAATATATCATATAACCTAAGCAACATTACATAAATGAATCAGTTTCTGCCTTTTTTTTTTTTTTTTTTTAAAGAAGAAACATCTTTATTAAACCATCACTTATGACATAGGCAATCGTACATTTATATAAATGAAAACAAACCACACCAACACAATCTAGTTGCAAACATTTTACATCACAAAGCATACTGACATACTCCCAGTTGCAAACATTATATGTCAGTTTTATTCCACCCAGTCATTTTCAGTCATATATTAAATGGCTGACTCATTTAAGTTCTGCCTTCTTTTAAACCTCATTCCTCCCCCGTATGTATTGATGTCCTTCTATTTCTGTGTTGCAGTATTCTTACTGTGGGATTTCCCACCTCAGGCGACCCAACGTCGTCTCCTATACAAAATCTTAACCCTGGTTTCTTTAGGTGCGTGGATGTCACACGTAGGGCCATAAACCAGGGAAATGTGACGTCTGCACGCACATGCCTCAGAACTTTTCAGATGCAGACGACGTCACATCGTTCGCTTAGCTCCTACCCTCGAAGACTTCTTAAAGCTTTGTACCCCTTTGGGGAAACGTTTTCTTTCTTTTTGCTTGAGCTTGTTTAGGTGTACTTAATATTAGCCGATGTCAGCTAAGAAGAGTAAATATCGTTGAGGGCATCCAATGCCGCATAAGGATACCTACGACCGTTGCGTCTTTTGTCTTGGGAAGGAAGACGATCAAACCACTTGTTCAATTTCCCAATCCTTCATACCGAAGACCCTCTGCAGCCGTCTGGCCACCCTAAATTTATATTTAGAGAACTGACGTCTCAAATAGCTTGCACTTAGACTGGACCCCGAATAGGCCACTCTGATGAACCACGGCAGAAAAAAGCCAAATTTTCCACACCTACTTCCATTGACTCTCAGCCATGGGACGTCCCTCCAGCTTCTGATTTTAGGAGTTGAGGGACATCCGACAGAACCAACTACTTTGACTCTCACTGAGAAGGCCGCTTCAGGAGTTATGGCCTGCACATCCACGGAGATATGTCAAGACGTCGGTTCCTACAGATGTCGAATGGGAACCAGAAACAGTCTGACGCCCTTCAGAGACTCCTTTTCCTGAGACTCAAGCTGCTAGGGCTAGGCCTTCTACCAAACCAGCATCTACTAAACTATAGCAGAAAACTTAAACATTTGACTCCTACCCCTGAAGGGGTCCCAGACTGGCATTCCTTTACTAACACTCTGTTGCAGGGCTTTATGTCCCTCAGGCTAACCGGTTCTACTCCTCCACTATACCTGTGTTCAGCCCTAGGCCTGCTTCTGCCATTTCTCTCCCCTTGCAGACTACCCATGAAGGAGTGGAGTGACTAGAACCTTGCTACTCTTCTTCTGAGGAGTCCATTTCTTATGCATCTCAGATTGTGTGTCCAGAATATTATTCACCAAATGAGGAATCAGTTGAAGGGGTTCTCCACCAGAGGACATTACCTTTGGTGAAACAATAACTAAGATGGAGTACTTTAAATGGGACACTACCCAGATGACTGACACCCAGAGGAGTTATTGTGAACTCCTTCAAGTGGAGTCTCCCTCCCCATCAGCCATCCCACCAGTCTTAACTGCTCGTCTGGATGCTTTTACCTCTGCATCGAAAAATCCAGACTCTCAATTACCTGCTCCTAAAAGACCAGGCTGGTTTTATAAGGTTCCTGGTGATCAAAAATCCTTAGTTAACCCCCCCCCCCTTGACAGACCCTGCAGTTATTGCTCTCTCCCCAGACAAGCAGTCCATACTTATTCCCTCTGCATCTCATTTGCCTACTGATAAAGACAGCAGAAGCATGAGCAGGATTTGTAAAAAAAAAAAAAAAAAAAAAGTGTGCATCTCTTCCACCCTGGCCTTCCATGCTATAAATTACCAGACACAAATGGTTAAATATGCACTGGGCCTTGTGTTACAAGCAACTAATCTCCTGGCTACCACACCTGACTGGCCTACTAAATCAGACATGTCAAAATTGTCTCTGGCTTCACAGGTAGCCAGACATTCAATTAGGTGCAGAAGTTCTTCGTGTTTCACTGTTGCAGTCATCACACTTGGGTGATCTGCCTTGCAGGTAGCCCTCAGTTGGCCCTAATACCAGTGATTTAGTATTTTTGTGTCAGATGCGGTCTCTTCTGGACTGACGTCAGGGGTTTTCAAACAGGCAGCTGACGCCATTACATCAGTCTTTCTTGCCGAGGAGGTGCCCGAAGCAGAAGCAGTTTGCAGGTGCCGGTCGGCTGCAACTTGAAGTTTTTCGTTTTCGTTGAATAATCCTGAAGTCTTCTAAAGCCAAGTACCCCGTTGGGGATCCATGTTTCTTGCTCTAACCAATGTCAGAGAAAGTTAACAATTGTCCTGCCTGTGGAAAGCAAATACCTCGCAGTGGTTTTCATTCTTACTGTGTCATTTAGGCCCAGACCACGACATCCCTCCCTGTCGGTTTTGTGCCTTGTGTAATCCCCCACCATTCATCGGGCTCTTTTTGTCGCTAAATTCTTTCTCTCGATCTTCGTATTCTGAAATGGCTTCAGTAAGCCATCTGACTACCGATTTTCCGAAAAAAACTTAAGGATAGACAGAGATGGACCGCATAGGTCAAAAACTGCCGACGACGCTTCCGGTAAGCTAGTTGCCAGTCCGCCGGTACTCAGTGAGGCTCCTTTGCAGCCCTTAATGCCCACTTTAATGGATTTGCAGGCCTCAACTGAGACCCATTAGGAGTCCGGTATGCCGCGAGATGCGTCTTCGACTATGGAACCTGTGGATATTTCTACCTTGGATGGGTCCGAATCCGCTGTTCAGACACCGGCTTCTGAGGCAGTTCTTCTCTCTACCGATGTTCGAATTAAACCAATTTAATTTTTAACCAAAACTACCGAGTTTCTTAGGCCCAGAGTACGCACTACGCCTAGAAAACTGACAACCAAAGCACATGCTCAGGCCCTGATGCCACAAAAACAAATGCTTAGAGTAGCTGAAGACCTTATTACACTGATTAGGGGAAGTCAGCCTTCCCCTGCAAAGAGACAAAGAACCCAGTCCCCTTCGGTTTGACATACCAGGAGTCCGATGACTCTGGCATTTCTGATTATGAAGACATACCCTTATCCGCCTATGAGGATTTAGGTGCAGAGCTATCCATTCCCTCTGCCTCCCCTTCAGAGGATTTTTCTTTTGGTGAAACCTTGCATACTTTGAGAGCATTTCCATTGGGAAAGCCAAGACTATCTTCAGTCCAGAAAGAGACACGGAGAATTTTTAGAGTTGCCTCAGCACAGACCTTTAGCTATACCCCCTGTCCTGGATGTTGTGGATGATGTTTTCATGGAATCCAGTCTTACTCCTGAAACTTCACCTCCAGCCCCTAGGAAACCTGACAGGTACTACAGAGAGTACCTGATACTCACAAGTTTCTGTTCAAGAATCCTACTGCTGACGCAGAGATCATTTCCCAGGGGCCTAAAGGTATCAAGGGTACTACAGCCAAGAATTCAACCCCTTCAGACAGGGATTCCAGAGCTTTGGTGAGAGATGTGGTAATTAGGTATATACCTCTGCAACTCTTGCTATCAGGGCTTTGAATTGCCAGATTTTCTTTGTGTTTCACTGTTGCAGTCATTACATTTGGGTAATCTGCTGGCAGGTTGCCCTCAGTTGGCCTGAATTCCAAAGTCTTGTGTCCTGCATCGATTGCTGTCTCCTCTTCCATGACGCCAGGTCATCAGGGGTATAAAACAAGCAGCTGACGCCATTTTCTTTAGTCTTTCTTGCCGTGCGGTGCCCGAAGCAGAAGCAGTTCGCAAGTGCCGGTCGGCCGACTCCTGAATTTTTCGAATTCGAGTTTCAGAACCCAAGTCTTCACTAAAGCTAAATACCCCGTTTGGGAAACTTTTTTCTTGCTCCATACCGAAGTCAGAAAAAGTTAATAATTGCATGACTTGTGGGAAGCAAATATCTCATAAGGATTTTCATGTATACTGTATTCCTTGCCTAGGCCCTGATCATAACGTGCCTAGCTGTCGATTTTGTGCTAGATTTAACCAACACACTATTAAGTGTCTGTATATCTTTGCCTCAAAATATTTTGGAAACCGATTTAACTATCCTGAAATGTCGTCGGATAGCAATCTTACTAACGGAGTACACAAAAAATGCAAAGAAAAGGACAGAGACAAACCGTCGAGGTCCAAAACTGACAACGAAGGTTCTCGTAAGCCAGTGAGGTGCTTTCGCAGGCCCTGATACCCGATATTTTCGAGTCGCAGGCCCCTACCGAGACCCATGTGGAGTCCGGCACGCCGCGAGATTCTCAAAGTATTGTACTTGTGGATGTCTCTCCCTCGGAAGGGTCCGGAGCCGCTGAGCAGGCATCGGCTTCTGAGGGTGTATTCAGGCCACAACATTTTTATATAAAATCGGCGCCAGCTTCAAAATCAAAGACAAAAGCAACTTCTAAAGTTAAAAAACCGACGCATAAGCCACGTGCACAGGCCTCTATACCCAAAAAACAGATGATCAAAATGACTGAAGACCTAATTATCTATCAGGGGTTCTCAACCCCCTGCTGATAAGAGGCCTAGGCAAAACACTGATTATGACTCTTCAGATCAGGTTTCTATTTCTTCTGATCAGGAATTATCTATACCACCTTATGAGGATTCTGATGCAGAGAAATCTATCCCATCTGCATCTCCTCCTGAAGATTATTCCTTTGGAGAAACCTTGCATACTTTGAGGGAGCATTTTCACTGGGAGAGTCAAAATTTCTCAGAATCAAAAAAGAGGCTCAGGGATTTCTTTCTCCCTCAGCATAGGCCTTTAGCCATACCTCCTTTTTTAGACATTGTGGATGATGTGTTTTCGGAGTCAAGCTTGACTCCAGACTCCTTACCTCCAGCTCCTAGCAAGCCAGACAGATATTACAGGGTTCCTGATTCACTCAAATTTTTATTTAGAAACCCTGCTGCTGACCCTGAAACTATTTCACATCGTCCAAAAGGTGTTAAGGCCTCAACAGCAAAAAATCCTACCCCCTCTGACAGAGATTCAAGGGCACTGGATAGATGGGGAAAGAAGGTTTATACATCTGCAACCTTGGCAGTTAGGGCCTTAAACTGCCAGTTTCATATGCTCAAGTATCAACAACATGTTATGGGATTACTGAAACAGAAAATTATGTTGATTTCTGAATGTGCAGAAAATAAAGAATTGCAGGAATTATTGCATGCAGCAGAACAAGTTAGAAAGCATACTTTGCAATGTGGATGTTCGTCGTGTTACACTGCTGCAGTCATCACACTTGGGTTATCCTGCCGTCAGGCCGTCCCGCAGTCGGCCTGAGTTCCAAAGTCTTGGTCTGGCATGGGTTGCTGTCGCTTCTTCCCTGACGTCAGTGCGCCAGGGGTATATAAGATGCATCCGACACCATTTTCTTCAGTCTTTCTTGCCGCGTGGTGCCCGAAGCAGAAGCAGCTCCCAAGTGCTGGTCGGCCAACTCCTGAGATTTTCAAAGTCGAATTTCAGATCCGAAGTCTTTAATAAAGCTAAGTACCCCATTGGGGAAACTTTTTTCTTGCCTCAGACCGATGTCAGAAAAAGTTAATAATTGTATTTTTTGTGGGAAGCAAATACCTCATAAGGACTTCCACTCTTACTGTATTCCATGCCTAGGCCCTGATCACGACATCACTAGTTGTTGGTTTTGTGCTAGATTTAACAAACGCAGTATAAAAAGACGTTTTGATTTTGCTTTGTACTACTTTGGCCGAAGGTTCAATTATACGATGCCGTCGGATCAGCTGACGACCTCAATTCCAAAAAAACGCAAAGACAAGGATAAAGACAGGCATCCGAGTTCCCAAACCGACGACGAAACCTCTTCTAGGCCAGTCGCCAGTTCGCCGTTTCTCAGTGAGGCGCTTTCGCAGCCCCTGACACCCGCTACCTCAGAGCCACAGGCCGCATCCGACTCCCACGTGGAGACATCTAGGCCTCTGGAAACTCAAGGTATTGGGCCTACGGAAGCTAATCCCTCAGATGGGTCCAGAGCCGCTGAGCAGGCATCGGCTTCTGAGGGTATTTTCAGACCTTCACAACTTGCCATTAAAACAACAGCCAAGGCAAAGGTACCATTAAAGTCAAAGAAACAAGTACAGCATTCTCCTGGACAGTCCTCCATGCCTAAGAAACAGATGCTTAAAATGGCCGAAGACCTCATTACTCTAATCAGGGGTTCCCATCCCCCTCCTGAGAAAAGGCCTAGGCAGGATACAGACTGACTCCTGATCAGGTTTCCATTTCCTCTGATTCCTCTTCAGACCAGGGATACTCTCTACCCCCGTATGAGGACTCTCTGATGCTGAAGAATCTATCCCTTCAGCCTCTCCTCCTGAGGATAATTCTTTTGGGGAAACTTTACATACCATGAGGGAGCATTTCCATTGGGAAAGTCAGTATTACTCAGAATCCAATTAAAGACTCAGGGATTTCCTCTTATTGCCTCAACACAGGCCCCTGGCTATTCCGCCTGTGCTAGATATTGTGGATGATGTGTTCTCTGAATCCAGTTTATCTCCTGACGCTTTGCCCCCTGCTCCAACCAAGCCAGATGGGTATTATAGAGTCCCTGACTCTCACAAGTTTCTTTACAAAAACCCTTCTGCTGATCCAGAAACTATATCCCAGGGTCCAAAAGGGGTTAAGGCTTCCATTGCAAAAAATCCAGTACCCTCTGACAGAGATTCCAGAGCTTTGGATAGATGGGGGAAGAAAGTATACACTTCTGCAACTTTAGCAGTAAGAGCTTTAAATTGCCAGTTTCACATACTTAAGTACCAACAGTATTTAATGGCTCAGTTAAAACAGAAAATGCTTGCAAGCTCAGAAGTTCCTGATTGTAAAGAAATGCAGGATTTATTGCATGCAGTTGAACAGGTGGGAAAACATACTCTGCAATGTGGTTTTGATTCTTTAGAGGCCTCTTGTACAGCCGCAGTTACAGGTTCTGTTATTCGAAGACATGCTTGGTTAAAAGAACAGAGTTTACGTGATCATGTTAAGTTGGATCCTCCTTTACAGCATGATACCTTGTTTGGTGTTAAGGCAGAAGAGGTGTTAAAGAAAATGGAGGATAAAGCTAAATCTATGCAAACAGTCAAGGATTTCTTACAGGTACAGCCACATCGGTTTAGCAGAAATTAGCCAACAAAGAATTGGTCCTTTCCAGTGTCAGACAGGCCACAGAGAGGCAGATACAGATGCTCAAATAGACAAAGACAGTAGGGCACCTCAACCCCAAAAGGTGGTGAGGACAAGTCTCAACCATACAGGAAACAGTCGCAATGACTTTCCCCTTCGTACGCCAAGCACGTCCCTTTTGGAAGTCCCCTTGGGAGGAAAACTAGCACTTTTTTCTCAAAACTGGCAATCAATCACCCAAGACAAATGGGTTCTGAATATTGTGTCTCAAGGTTACAGATTCCACTTTCATACTTTACCAAGGCTAAAAGGAATGCCAGACCTGCCACAAAATCAATGGGCAGAGGCACAAAAACAAGTTTCAGCCCTCATGGACATGAGAGCTATTCAAAAAGTGCCACAACAGGAAAAAGGACAAGGATTTTACTCAAGACTCTTCCTGGTCCCCAGAAAGGACAAGGCCTGGAGGTCCATACTAGACCTTTCAATTCTGAATACTTACCTGGAAATTCAAAATGTTGACATTACAGCAACTTCTACCCATGCTGGGCAAGAAGGCTTGGCTTGTTTCTCTGGACCTCGGAGGCATACCTGCATGTCCCTATCAGACAAAATTGCAGAAGATACATCAGATTCAAAGCTGGTACAATGCACTACCAATTCTCTGCACCGCCCTTTAGCTTATCTACTGCGCCCAGGGTCTTCACAAAGTGCCTGGCACCAGTAATTGCATTTTGCAGACAAAAAGGAATTCAAATATATCCATACCTGGACGACTGCCTCATTCAAGCAGAGACAAAGGACATTCTTCTACAGCATCTGGCGTTTGTAAAAAGGTTGCTATTTTTCTAGGGTACACAGTAAATGAAAAGAAGTCAAAACTAGTGCCCTCGCAACAGATTATATTCCTGGGTGCCAGCTTAAATACATCGGCCCAGATGGCTTACCTCACGCCAGACAAACAAGTTCAGCTGACTTAATATTTTCAATTACTGGCAAGAAAGTCCCATCGCCCTGCAAGAAAAATTCTGCAGGCCCTGGGATTCATGCATCCTGCATACTACTAATACCATATGCCAGACTGCATATGAGGAAATTACAATGGTACCTGAAAAGTGTGTGGACTCAACACTCTCACAGTTTAGAAGCAGTAGTACCAATAATTCTCTGCCTACAACAGGAGTTTCGATGGTGGGCACAGGCATGTCACCTAAACAAGGGTCAGCCTTTTACCCAACCTGCAGCCAGGCAAACTCCTAACAACAGATGCTTCAGATTACGCCTGGGGAGCACACATGGCAGGAAAATGCATTCAGGGCAAGTGGACCACAGACCAGATGCATCTTAACATCAATCAAAAAGAGATGTTGGCTGTTCAAAATGCCCTAACAGCTTTCAAGGACCTTGTACATCCAGGACAATTATTACTAAAGACAGACAACACCACAGTATTGTGGTACATAATCAAGCAACATAAACAAGCAAGGGGGCACTCATTCTTATCCCCTATGCAGGCAAGCCATGACCTTGTGGAACACAGCTGTAACATATCAAGTTCACCTGCAAGCACAATTCCTGCCAGGAAAGAAAAATGCTCTGGCAGACTATCTAAGCAGAAATATCATGGACCCTCATGAATGGAAGTTCAATCCACAAATCTTCAGCATGGTCACACAAAAGTGGGGATGCCCAGACATAGATCTTTTTCCCTCCCCACTGAATTGCCAACTACAAAAGTTCTGCACAAGGACTTATCACAAACAAACATGGAAAGTGGATGCTGTTCTGTTCAGCTGGAAAAACCTAAAAGTTTATGCCTTCCTGCCACTGCCTCTCCTTTCAAAGGTACTCCTAAAAGCCAGACAAGTAAAACCACAGATGATCCTGATTGCTCCAGACTGGCCATGCCAGCACTGGTACCCTATCTCCTATCTTAAGGAACTTGGCTCAATGCCCACCATGGATTTTGCCTCAAATTCCACACCTTCTGACTCAACAAAACACTCAGATCCTGCACGATCAGCTCAAAACCCTAAACCTGGCTGCATGGCAGATGCATTAGTCAAACAGGCAACTTCTCTCTCTAAAGCTGTTATGGATGTCATTTTGGCGGCCAGGAGGCCCAGCACTAGGAAAGCTTACTCAGAAAAATGGAAGAGATTCTGTGCCTGGAACCAGGCTCAAAGCCTTGACCCTCTTGTTCCAAACATTCCTCTGATTTTACAATACTTAACTGAGATGCTGGACACAAGCCTATCCTTCTCATCAATTAAGATCCACGCCTCTGCCATTTCAGCACATTACAACATGGATCCTCCTTTATTCTCTCATCCCTTGCTCAAGCAGTACCTAAGAGGGGCTAAAAACATAAGACCGCCCCGGAGAGCACCGACACCAACTTGGGACCTCAATTTCGTTTTGGAAAAACTGACCCTACCATCTTTTGAGCCAGCCAATACAGCCGATCTAAAATTTTTATCATGGAAAACAGCTCTGCTCCTGGCAGTAACTTCAGCACGAAGAGTCTCAGAGCTACAGGCATTAATGGCAGTGGAACCTTTTATAATTTTTCATCAGGACAGGGTATTTTTAAGGACAAACCCTACCTTTATGCCAAAAGGTGGTATCTAATGTGGCTCTTAACCAAGCCATCCATTTGCTAACTTTTTATCCAAACCACCAGAATGAAGTGGAGAAACTTAGCATTCTTTGGACATACACAGGCAGCTACGCTTCCACTTGGACAAAACAAAGGCTTTCAGGAAAACTGAGCAACTGTTTGTAGCATATGCTGCAGGATCACAGGGCAAGGCTATCTCAAAGCAGACTATATCCAAATGGATAGGACACTGTATTCGGTACTGCTACACACAGCATGGAAAAATCAGTCCCAAATAGCATTAGGCCACATTCCACCAGGGCAACAGCCACTTCAGCAGCCTTTCTAAGAGGAGTACCTACCAAGGAAATTTTGGAGGCTGCAACTTGGAGTTCAGTGCACACCTTTACCAAGCATTACCACCTGCTTCTTTGCTTTAAATCCAGAGCAGGATTTGCCACTGCAGTTCTGCAAGGCCTCATAGCCAATCCTAACTCTTTATAGACCAGCCACCCAACCTCAGCTTTGGGATTCTACCCAAGTGTGATGACTGCAGCAGTGTAACACAATGAACATAGTACAGTTTTGTACCTACCATAAATGTAGATGTTTTAGTGTTCACACTGTTGCAGTTCAGGTTACCCTCCCTCCATCCCCTCTGAACTAGCTGGACTTATCTATACCTTTCTATCCTATACAACCTTTGGGGTGTATTTGCTGGTAACTGAAGGTACTGTTTTTATTGTATGTCTATTTTTGATTAGAAATATGTATTGCCTACCTACTTGGGGGCACTTGACATCTGGGGCAAGAAAAACTGAAGAAAATGGCGTCTGTTGCCTCTTATTATACCCCTGGCACACTGACGTCAGGGAAGAAGCAACAGCAACCGACGCTGGACCAAGACTTTGGAACTCAGGCCGACTGCGGGACCGCCTGACGGCAGGATAACCCAAGTGTGATGACTGCAGCAGTGTGAACACACGAACATCTACATTTATGGTAGGTACAAAACTGTACTTTTTGATTCCTCAGAGGCCTCCTGCAGGGCCGCAGTTACTGAATGTTCTGTGTGTTTCACTGTTGCAGTCATTACATTTGGGTAATCCTGCTGGCAGGTTGCCCTCAGTCGACCTGAATTCCAAAGTCTTGGGTCCTGCGTCGGTTGCTGTCGCCCCTTCCCAGACGTCAAGTCGTCAGGGTTATAAAAGATTCAGCCGACGCCATTTTCTTCAGTCTTTCTTGCCGCACGGTGCCCGAAGCAGAAGCAGTTGGCAAGTGCCGGTCGGCCGACTCCTGAGATTTTTGTGTTCGAGTTTCAGATCCGAAGTCTTCAATAAAGCTAAGTACCCTGTTGGGGAAACTTTTTTCTTGCTCCAGTCCGATGTCAGAAAAAGTTAATAATTTTATTTCTTGTGGGAAGCAAATACCTCATAAGGACTTTCATTCTTACTGTATTCCTTGCCTAGGCCCTGACCACGACGTTTCAAGTTGTCGGTTTTGTGCTAGATTTAACCAATGCACTATTAAGCGTCTGTACAATTTTGCACTAAGCTATTTTGGGCGCAGATTTAATTATACAATGTCGTCTGATAGCCATCCGACTACCAGAGTTCACAAAAAGCGCAAAGAAAAAGAAAAAGACAGGCAACCAAGGTCCAAAACCAACGACCAAGCTTCTCCTAAGCCAGTCGCCGGTTCCCAGTGAGGCACTTTCGCAGCCCCTGACGCCTGCTATTTTAGAGTCGCAGGCCGCTACCGACTCCCACGTGGATTCGGTCAGGCTGCTGGAAACTCAAGGTATTGGAGCCTCGGAGACTATTCCCTCAGATGGGTCTGGAGCCGCTGAGCAGGCATCGGCTTCTGAGGGTGTTTTCAGACCTAAACAATTATACATTAAACCGACTACAGTTTCAAAGGCAAAGACTAAAGCACCTTTAAAGACGTAAAATTAGCTCACCAGCCCCATGGACAGGCTTCCATGCCCAAAAAACTGATGCTCAAATTGGCCGAAGACTTAATTACCTTGATCAGGGGTTCCCATCCCCCTCCTGATAAGAGGCCTAGGCAAGAGACAGACTATAAATCTTCAGATCAGGTTTCCATTTCCTCAGATTCCTCTTCTGAAAAGGAATATTCTCTTCCCTCCTACGAGGATTCTGATGCTGAAGAGTCTATTCCTTCAGCTTCTCCTGAGGACTATTCCTTTGGGGAAACCGTGCATACCATGAGGGAGCATTTCCACTGGGAGAGCCAAGTTTTTTCAGACTCTAAGAGGCTCCGGGACTTCCTTCTACTACCTCAGCACAGGCCTCTAGCTATTCCACCTGTGTTAGATATTGTAGATGATGTGTTTTCAGAGTCTAGTCTGACCCTTGACTCCTTACCTCCAGCTCCTGTTAAGCCTGACAGATACTACAGGGTTCCTGACTCTCATAAATCCATTTTCAGAAACCCTGGTGCAGACCCAGAAACTATTTCTCAGGGTCCCAAAGGGATTAAAGCTTCCACTGCAATAAACCCTACCCCCTCTGACAGAGATTCTAGGGCACTGGATAGATGGGGAAAAAAGATTTACACATCTGCTACCTTGGCTATTAGGGTCTTAAACTGTCAGTTTCATATGCTCAGATATCAGCAGTATGTCATGACACTGCTTAAACAAACAAAAAATGTTGGTAAATTCTGAATGTGCAGAAAACAAAGAAATGCAGAATTTATTGCATGCAGCTGAACAAGTTGGAAAACATACTTTGCAATGTGGTTTTGATTCTCTGGAGGCCTCCTGCAGGGCCGCTGTTACAGGTTTTGTAATTAGGAGGCATGCTTGGCTAAAGGAACAAAATCTGCCTGATCATGTCAAAGCTAAATTATTAGATGCACCATTACAGCATGATACCTTGTTTGGTGTTAAGGTAGAAGAGGTGTTAAAGAAAATGGAGGACAAAGCTAAATCTATGCAAACGGTCAAAGATTTTTTACAAGTACAGCCACCTAGGTTTAGCAGACACTGGCCTACAAAAAATTGGTCCTTTTCTGTGTCAGACAGACCTCAAAGGGGCAGATCCAGATGCCCTAGAGGCAGATCCCAGCCGCAAGGTTCGCACAGGTCTAAGCAACGGGGTACTTCTACCTCCAAAAGTGGAGAAGACAAATCACAACCATACAGGAAACAGTCCCAATGACTTTCCCCTGCCTGCACCAAGCACTTGTCTACTGGCAGCTCCCGTAGGGGGAAAAATAGCACTTTTTTTAATCAAAAATAGCACATTATGACCCAGGACAAATGGGTTCTAGACATAGTGTTACAAGGCTACAAGTTTCACTTCCATACCCTGCCAAAGGCAAACGGTTGGTCACACCTGCCAAAAAATCAGTGGGCAGAGGCTCTAAAGCAAGTCTCATCCCTCTTGGACATGAGAGCTATTCACCAAGTGCCACAACAATAGCAGGGGCAAGGATTTTACTCAAGATTGTTCTTGGTACCCAGAAAGGACAAAGCATGGAGACCAATACTGGACCTGTCTATTCTAAACACTTTCCTGGATATACCAAAATTCAAGATGTTGACCTTGCAGCAGCTTCTGCCCATGCTGGGCAGAAAGGCTTGGCTCGTCACTTTAGACCTAAAAGAGGCATACCTGCATGTCCTAGTCAGACAATCATGCAGAAGATACCTCAGATTCAACGCTGGTTCAAAGGATTACCAATTCTCTGCACTGCCCTTCGGCTTATCTACTGCACCCTGGGTCTTCACAAAGTGCCTGGCACCAGTAATTGCTTTCTGCAGATAGAGGAATACAAATATATCCTTACTTGGACGACCGCCTCATTCAAGCAGAGAACAAGGACATTCTGCTACAGCATCTGGCATTTGTGAAAAGATTTTTAACATGCCTAGGGTACACAGTCAGTGAAAAGAAATCAAAACTAGTACCCTCTCAAGAGATAATCTTCCTAGGTGCAAACTTAAATACAACTTCCCAGATGGCTTATCTCACGCCAGACAAATAAAGGCAACTGGCTACCTATTTCAAGGAAATGGCAACAAAGGCCCAGTTATCTGCAAGAAAAATTCTGCAGGCTTTGGGCTTCATGGCATCTTGCATCCTATTAATTCCATATGCAAGACTGCATATGAGGAAACGTCAGTGGTACCTAAAAAGTGTCTGGACACAACATTGCCACAGCCTGGAAACAATGTTACTCTTATTCCCTGCCTGCAACAGGGGTTTCGATGGTGGGTAAAGGCTTGTCATCAAAACAAGGGACAGCCATTCTCACTACCCCCAGCCAGGCAGAACCTAACAACGGATGCATCAGATTATGCCTGGGGGGGGGGCCCACATGGCAGGAAAAGGCATTCAGGGCACGTGGTGCACAAATCAAATGCATCTACGTATCAATCAAAAAGAGATGCTAGCTGTTCAAAATGCCCTGACCGCCTTCAAGGACCTAATTCATCCGGGACAACTACTGATAATGACAGACAATACCACAGTCATGTGGTACATAAACAAGCAGGGGGGCACACATTCTTACCCCCTTTGCAGACTAGCCATGGCTTTATGAGATACAGCATTGACTTACCAAGTTCATCTGCAGGCACAATTCCTGCCAGTAAAGGACAATACTCTGGCAGATGAACTAAGCAGAAACCTCATGGATCCCCAAGAGTGGCATCTGGATCCACAACTCTTCAGCATAACAAAGAAATGGGGACGCCCGGACATAGATCTATTTGCTTCCCCTCGCAACTATCAACTAAAAAGATTCTGCACAAGGACTTCTCACAGACAAGCATGGAAAGTGGACGCCTTCTGTCAACTGGAAAAACCTATCGGTATATGCCTTTCCTCAACTTCCTCTCCTCCCCAAGGTACTCCTAAAGGTGAGACGGGAGAAACCAAAAATGATTCCGATTGCCCCAGACTAGCCCCGCCAGTACTGGTATCTGATCTTAAGGAACTTGTCTCAATGCCCAGCCTGGACCTTACCTCAAATACCTCATCTACTGTCCCAGCAAAACAATCAGATTCTGCACAGCCAACTCAGGACTCTAAACCTGGCAGCATGGCGGATAATGTAGCCATACAAAACACACCTGTCAGTAAAGCTGTGATGGATGTCATTTTGGAAGCCAGAAGGCCAAGTACTAGAAACTCTTATGCTGGAAAATGGAAGAGATTTTGTGCTTGGGACCAAGCTCAAGGAACTGACACAGCTGTACCAAATATTCCTCAGATTTTTCAATACTTAACTGAGATGCTGGAGAAAGGCCTATCTTTTTCATCAATTAAAATTCATGCCTCTGCCATTTCGGCTTATTACAATAAAGAGCCACCACTCTTTTCTCATCTTTTATTAAGGCAGTACCTCAGAGGAGCCAAAAATTTAAGGCCTCCAAGGAGATCGCCAATGCCTGCATGGGACCTCAATTATGTCTTGGAAAAACTCACCCTGCCTCCTTTTGAGCCAGTTGCTACTGCGAATTTAAAGTTTTTATCTTGAAAAACAGCTCTGCTCCTAGCAATAACTTCTACAAGATGAGTGTCAGAGCTACAGGCTTTCATGGCTGTGGAACCTTTTATCATTTTTTGTCCAGACAGGGTCTCTCTGAGGAATAACCCTACATTTATGTCTAAGGTGGTGTCCATTGTAGCCCTTAACCAAACTATTCATTTGCCAACTTTTTATCCAAATCCACAGAACAAGGGGGAGAAAATCCTGCATTCTTTGGACGTACACAGACAACTTAGATTCTATTTGGACAGAACTAAAGTTTTCAGAAAGACAGAACAATTTCTAGTGACATATGCTGCAGGTTCACAAGGAAAGGCTATCTCCAAGCAGACTATTTCAAAGTAAATAGGTCACTGCATTCGTTTCTGCTACTCTCAGCATGGCAAGCCAGTGCCTAAAGGCATTAGGCCACATTCAACCAGAGCTGCAGCCACTTCTGCAGCCTTTCTCAGGGGAGTACCAACCAAAGACATTTTAGAGGCTGCTACTTGCAGTTCAGTGCACACCTTTACAAAGCATTACAATCTGCCACTTTACTCTAAATCCAGAGCAGGCTTTGCCACTGCAGTTCTGCAGGGCCTCATAGCCGCTCCTAATGTTGTTTAATTCCAGCCCCCCAACCATAGCTTTGGGACTCTACCCAAATGTAATGACTGTAACAGTGATGCATGAAGAACATAGTACAGTTGTGTACACTTACTATAAATGTAGATGTTCGAGTGTATTCACTGTTGCAGTCCAGGTTACCCACCCGCCATCCCCTTATTTCTGCTGGACCTTATCTTTACTTCTCTGATCTATACAACCTATGTGGTGTATTTGCTTGTAGATGAAGGTAAAGTTTATTTTGGTGCATGTATGTTTTATATATTTATATCTAGCGTACCCTTTTGGGGGCACCTGACATCTGGCGCAAGAAAAACTGAAGAAAATGGCGTCAGCTGCATCTTTTATACCTCTGACGACCTGTCATCAGGGAAGGGGCAACAGCAACCGACGCAGGACCCAAGACTTTGGAATTCAGGCCGACTGAGGGCAACCTGCCAGCAGGATTACCCAAATGTAATGACTGCAACAGTGAATACACTCTAACATCTACATTTATGGTAAGTGTACAAAACTGTACTATCTGTGATTAGGAGGCATGCCTGGCTAAAAGAGAAATAGTTGCCTGATCGTTAAAGCTAAATTGCTGGATGCACCTTTACAGCATGATACTCTGTTTGGTATTAAGGCAGAAGAGGTTTTAAAGAAAATGGAAGACAAAGCTAAGTCTATGCAAACTGTAAAAGACTTCTTACAAGTGCAGCCACCAAGATTCAGTAGACACTGGCCTACAAAAAATTGGTCCTTTCCTGTGTCCGACAGAGCTCAACGGGGCAAATCCAGGCACCCTGAAGGTTCTAGATACCAGTCACAGGATTCTTACAGGTCAAAGCAATGGGGTGCTTCTACCTTCAAATCTGGAGGAAATAAAGCACAACCCTACAGTAAACAGTCTCAGTGACTTCCCTCTGCCATCACCAAGCTCTTATCTTTTGGCAGCACCCGTAGGGGAGAAAATTAGCACTAAATGCTCAAAATTGGCAGTTAATAACCCAGGACAAGTGGGTGTTAAACATAGTATCTCAGGGATATATATTCCACTTCCACACTCTGCCAATTGCAAACGGTTGGCCAGATCTGCCAAAAAATAAATGGGCAGAGGCACAGAAACAGGTTACATCCCTCATGGATATGGGGGCTATTCAGCCAGTACCAGAACAGGAACAATTACAAGGTTTTTATTCAAGACTGTTCTTGGTACCCAGAAAAGAAATGGCCTGGCACCCAATATTGGATTTATCAATTTTGGACACATACCTGGACATTCCAAAATTCAAAATGCCAACTTTGCCGCAACTTCTGCCCATGCTGAACATGAACGCTTGGATGGTGACATTAGACCTAAAAGAGGTATACCTGCATATCCTAATAAGGGAATCGTGCAGAAGATACCTCCGTTTCAAGGCTGGCTTTATGCATTACCAATTCTCTGCACTGCCCTTTGGCTTATCTACTGCGCCCAGGGTCTTTACAAAGTGCCTGGCACCAGTAATTGCATTTTGCAGACAAATTAGTATACAGATATATCCGTACTTGGATGACTGTCTCATTCAAGCAGAAAACAAGGACATTGTTCTTCAGCATCTGGCGTTTGTAAAAAGGCTTCTAACATGCCTAGGGTACACAATAAACAAATAGAAATCACAACTGGTACCTTCTCAAAAGATAACGTTCCTGGGTGCAAGCTTGAATACAGCTGCCCTGATGGCTTTCCTCATGCCAGACAAATGAAGGTAACTGACTAATTACTTCAAACTGATGGCAACAAAAACCTAGTTATCTGCAAGACAAACTCTGTAGGCTTTGGGGTTCATGTTATCTTGCATTTTACTGATTCCATATGCAAGACTGCATATGAGGAAACTACAGTGGTACCTAAAAAGTTTATGCAGTCAACATTGTCACAGTCTGGAAACAATGATTCCTCTCATTCCTTGCCTACAACAGGTGTTTCTGTGGTGGGCAAAGGCATGTCACCAAAACATGGGACGGGCTTTCACTCTACCCCCTGCCAGCCAAACCTTAACAACAGACGCATCAGATTATGCATGGGGGCTCACCTGGCGGGAAGATGGATTCAGGGCATATGAACCCCGAAACGAATACATCTGCATATCAACCAAAAAGAGAGGTTTGCTGTTCAAAATGCCCTGACAGCATTCAAGGACTTACTTCATCCAGGACAACTACTGATAAAGATGGACAACACCACGGTTCTGTAGTATATCAACAAGCAGGGGGGCACGCACTCATACCCCCTTTGCAGACTAGCCATGGCACTGTGGGACATCACCTTGACTTACCAAATACATCTTCAAGCTCAATTCCTGCCAGGAAAGCAAAATACTCTGGCAGACTGTTTAAGCAGAAACCTTATGGACCCTCATGAGTGGAAACTAGATCCACAAGTCTTCAGCATGATAGCAAAGAAATGGGGGAGCCCGGACATAGACCTGTTTGCCTCTCCTCGGAATTATGAACTGGAAAAATTCTGCACAAGGCCTCATCACAGACAAGCATGGAAAGTGGACGCCCTAACCTTCAGTTGGAAAAAAAACTATCAGTTTACGCCTTTCCTCCTCTGCCTCTTCTTCCCAAGGTCCTACTAAAAGTCAGACAAGAGAAACCAAAGATGATACTAATTGCCCCAGACTGGCCTCGCCTATACTGGTACCCAATCCTAAGGAACATGTCTCAGTTCCCAGCTTGGTACTTGCCTCAAGTACCTCTCTTACTGTCCCAGCAAAACAATCAGATCCTGCACAATCAGCTCCAAACACTGAAGATTTTTTCGGCGATAAATTCGCTTAGACAATGCTGTCGGAGCTTCCGACATCACAAACTCCCAAGAAACGAAAAGACCGAGACCGACATCCTCGGCCCGCGTCTTCCACCGACTCCACGCCAAAACCTACCGCGGGTGCTCCGGTTCCCTCTGAGACTGTCTCTCCACCTCTCCGAACCGAAGACACCGCATTACCGACGACTCCGATTCCGGATATCACTCCGACACCAGTTATTGATTTCCCTCCGGATACCGAAACCGAGGAAATGCCCGAGACCATTGCTGTAGACAAGGTCACTCCTGCACGTGGAGCTGCCAGGCCTCCTATGGCCATGTCTATTAAGGCCTACACCAGGGCTAAGGCAGCCAGCAAAACAAAGCATCTTACTACTAAAACCTTTCCTCAGCCTACTCCAGAGACACAAATTATGTCTATGGCTGCTGATTTAATTTCTATGATTAGAGGTTCACAGGCCCATCCTGAGAGAGGATCCCAGCCTCCTTCTGATAAAAGACCCCGGGTTGAACCCTCTGACCCTATTCCTTCAGATGAAGACTCTGAGTGCTCTGTCCACTCTGATAGCCAGGAAGAGATCTTCCAGACCTATGAGGACTCGGATGCAGAGGATTCCATCCCCTCGGCCTCCCCGCCTGAGGATATTTCTTTTGGGGAAGTTCTGCATACCATGAGGGAACATTTTAAGTGGCAAGGCCAGGAATATTCTGATTCCAGAAAACGCCTTCGGACTTTCCTTAAGAAGCCCCAGCACAGGCCCTTAGCTATTCCTCCTGTACTTGATGCTTTGGATGATTTATATTCTGACTCTAGTGTTACCCCTGACTCTCTTCCTCCTGCTCCAGCCAAACCAGACAGGTACTACAGGGTCCCAGAAACTCATTCCCATTTATTCAGGGCCCATACTGCTGATTTGGAAACTATTTCTCAGGGGCCTAAAGGAGTTTCAGCTTCCACCTCTAAAAATCCATTGCCCTCCAACAGGGAAGCTAGGTCATTAGAGAGATGGGGCAAAAAGGTTTACACATCCACTACCTTATCTATGTGAGCTTTGAATTGCCTTTTTCATATGTTACAATATCAGGATTTCCTGTCAGAAGATTTACAAAAAACATTGGCCACTCCTGATCCTTTAGACAGGAAGGCTTTGCAGGAAGCAGTACATAACACTCAGCAAGTAAGCAATCACTTCCTGCAGTGTGGATATGATGCACTGGAAGCTTCATGTAGGGCAGCTATGACAGGGGCAGTCATTCGTAGACATGCATGGTTAAAAGATCAACCTCTACCAGATCATGTAAAGGCAAAACTTCTGGATGCACCTTTGGAAAAGAACAAGCTTTTTGGTGCTAATGCTAAGGATGTGTTAAAGACCATCGAGGAAAAAGCAAAATCAGTTCAGACGGTGAAAGATTTCCTCCAGGTTCAACCCCCCAGATTCAGTAGGAATTGGCCTTCAAAAAACTGGTCCTTTCCTAATCCAGAAAAGTTTCAAAAGGGTAAAAACAGACGTGGCCGAGGAAGAGGCTAATACAGAGGTCCTTACAGGGGACGACAATGGCAGTCAGGAAACCAAAGAAGTGACGCAGGGGTTTCACCTGCCCCACAGCCACAATCTCAATGACTTTCCTCTACTTCCGCCTACCAGGGAACAAATAGAAGCTCCCTTGGGCGGGAAATTATCTCTGTTTGCAGAAAATTGGCACAGACTGACAAAGGACAAATGGATTTTGGACATTATAGACCGAGGCTACAGGTTCCATTTTCATACCTTGCCAAGAAAACAAGGCATGCCAAACCTACCACAGAACCAGAGGGCAGAGGCTATCAAGCAAATCTCTCTGCTGACTCGAATGAAAGCAATAGAAAGAGTTCCACAACAAGAACAAGGCCAGGGGTTTTACTCAAGACTGTTCCTTGTTCCAAGAAAAGAATCTCAATGGAGACCAATACTGGATTTGTCCGCACTAAACACTTTCCTCATAGTACCAAAGTTCAAAATGCTGACTCTACAGCAACTCCTTCCCATGCTGGGCAAGGGGTCTTGGCTGATTACTCTGGACCTCAAGGAGGCATACCTGCATGTCTCTATCAGACACAGCTGCAGAAGATACCTCAGATTTCTTGCAGGGCCAGAGCATTATCAATTCTCAGCATTGCCATTTGGCTTATCTACTGCACCCAGAGTATTCACAAAATGCCTGGCTTCAGTAATTGCTCATTGCAGGCTCCAAGGGATACAAATCTACCCGTACCTGGACGACTGCCTCATACAAGCGGACGACAAATTGATGTTGACAAAAAACTTAGACTATGTCATACGATTACTTCAAGCTCTGGGATACACAGTCAACTTTCAAAAGTCAAGACTGCAGCCATCCCAGCAAATAATCTTCTTAGGAGCCAAATTAGACACAGCCTCTCAAATGGCTTACCTGACAGAAGACAAGCAAAAGAAGTTAACTCATTACTTCAAAGGTTTAGCAAAACTCACCCAGATGACTGCAAGGAGATTTCTACAGGCCCTGGGTTACATGGCATCCTGCATTCTCCTGGTTCCATTTGCAAGACTACACATGAGAAAGCTTCAATGGTACCTAAAAAGTATTTGGTCTCAGCACAGCAACAACTTGGAGACAACCATACCGCTCATTCCATGCCTACAAAAGGAATTCCTATGGTGGGCCTCGGTGAGCCAGGCCAACACAGGTATGTCATTCAAAAGGCCACAGATAACACAGACCATGACCACAGACGCCTCAGACCTTGGATGGGGGGCGCACATGGAAGGCAGGTGTATTCATGGACAATGGTCTCAAAAGGAAGCACATCTGCATATAAATCAAAAGGAAATGCTGGCAGTAATGTATGCCATCGAGGCCTTTCAACACCAACTTCAACAAGGCCAGTTACTGATACGGACAGACAACACCACTGTGATGTGGTATATAAACAAGCAAGGGGGCACCCACCCTTTCCCCCCTTTGCAGACTGACAATGCATCTTTGGGAAAAATCACTGAGCCTGAACATGCAGTTACAATCCCAGTTTGTTCCAGGCAAAGACAATGTGCTGGCGGACAGCCTAAGCAGGAATTTCACAGATCCACACGAGTGGAGGTTACATCCGAAGATCTTCACACAACTCACTTCGACATGGGGCAGGCCAGAAGTAGACCTATTTGCCTCTCACCTCAACCATCATCTACAAAAATTCTGCACAAGGACATACCATCCAAAAGCTTGGAAAATAGATGCTCTCTCATTCAACTGGAACTTCCTAACAATCTATGCATTCCCACCTCTGCCACTGATGACCTCAGTACTACTAAAGATCAAAGCAGAGACCCAAGGGAATCATAATAGCTCCGGACTGGCCAAGACAACACTGGTACCCACTACTAAGGAGCATATGTCACACCAGGAGGTGGGCCCTTCCCCAATGGCCTCTACTTTTGACTCAACACAGTCTCAAAACAGTGCATCCAAACCTTCAGACACTGCAGTTAACAGCCTGGGAGATCCCATAAATAACCTCAACCTATCTCTCTCCAAGGAAGTTCAGCGGATACTAACAGAGGCTCGAAGACCATCCACCAGAAAGGTTTACTTAGCAAAATGGAACAGATTCAGCAATTGGAATACCAGCAAGGGGCATGATGCATCATTGTTGAACATCCCACTCATCTTGGAATATTTGGCGGATATGCTGAAGAACGGCCTCTCATATTCTTCCATAAAGATACATGCATCAGCTATTTCAGCTAGATATAACACGGATCCTCCTGTCTTTTCACACCCCTTGCTAAGGCAATTCCTCAGGGGAATCAAGAACATCAAGCCACCAAGAAAGGCCCCAGTGCCAGCCTGGGACCTCAATTTTGTCCTAGAAGAACTGACTCTACCTCCTTTTGAGCCAGCAGCTACAGTTGACTTGCAATTTCTCTCATGGAAGACAGCCTTCCTGTTGGCAATTACCTCAGCAAGAAGGGTTTCGGAACTACAGGCCCTAATGGCAATACCACCGTTCATAATTTTTCACAGAGACAGGGTTTCATTAAGGACCAACCCTACTTTTATGCCAAAGGTGGTATCTAGGGTTTCTTTGAATCAAGCTATTCATTTGCCTGCTTTCTTCCCCAATCCTGAGAATAAGGGGGAAAGACTGTTACATACCTTGGACATTCACAGACAACTTCGATACTACCTGGACAGAACCAAGGCCAGTAGGAAGTCTGAACAACTTTTTGTAGCTTACCCCCCTGCAGTCCAAGGAAAAGCAATTTCAAAACAGACAATTTCAAAATGGATTGGACATTGCATCAGATTTTGTTATTCCTTTCATGGAAAGACTGTTCCAGCCAATGTCAGACCACATTCCACAAGAGCTACAGCCACCTCTACAGCATTCTTAAGAGGGGTGCCTACTAAGGACATTCTAGAAGCTGCTGCATGGAGCTCCGTGCATACATTCTCCAAACACTACAATCTCCCTCTATACTCCAGATCCAGAGCAGGCTTTGCTTCGGCAGTCCTGCAGGGTTTGATTGCAACACCATCTTTTTCTTAGAGCATACCTTCTCCCTCAGCTAAGCTATGGTATTCTACCCACATGTTATGACTGCAGTTGCATTCTTGAAGGACATAGTACAGTTTTGTACCTACCATAAATGTAGATGTCCGATAGACATGCAACTGCAGTCTGAGTTTCCCTCCCTCCATACCCCTCTATGCCTAGGACCCTCTCCTATCCCTGTTTCTCTTAGCTGGGGATATCTGTTATGGTGTATTTGTTTTATTGCTCATTTATTCTCTGGAAGCCTGTTTTTGTCTTCCAATTTGATTACAGCCTTCCTTGGAGGGCACCTGGCATCTGGGGCAAGAAACACTGAAGAAGATGGCGTCGGCTGATGCTTAAGTACTCCAGCCGCTCTGACGTCGGAGAGAAATGCGACGTCAGCCGACGTCGGACCCAGACTTTGGAATCCGGCCGACCGAGGGCTGCTTGAGGCAGGACAACCCACATGTTATGACTGCAGTTGCATGTGTATCGGACATCTACATTTATGGTAGGTACAAAACTGTACTTTGCAGTCGTTACACTTGGGTTATCCTGCTGGCAGGCAAGCCGCCATCGGCCTGAATTCCAAACTCCTGGTCTGGCATTGGTTGCTGTCACCTCTTCCCTGACATCAGTGCGCCAGGGGTATAAAAGATGCAGCCAACTTCATTTTCTTCAGTCTTTCTTGCTGCGCGGTGCCCGAAGCAAAAGCAGATGTTCATCGTGTTACACTGCTGCGACATTAGACTCGCATAAAGTTCTGTATAAAAGCCCTGTAGCTGACCTAAGATTTTTGAAATTGAATTTCAGATCCGAAGTCTTTTATAAAGCTAAGGACCCTGTTGGGGAAACTTTTCTTGCTGCAGACTGATGTCAGAAAAAGTTAACAATTGTATTTCTTGTGGGAAGCAAATACCTCATAAGGGTTTTCATTCTTACTGTATTCCTTGCCTAGGCCCTGACCACGATGTTGCTAGTTGTCGGTTTTGTGCTAGATTTAACCAACGCACTATTAAGCGTCGGTACGATTTAGCTTTTCATTACTTTGGCCGAAGGTTCAATTATATAATGCCGTTGGAACAACCAACGACCGGAGTTCATAAAAAGTGCAACGAAAAAGAAAAGGACAGGCATCCGAGGTCCAAAACCGATGAAGCCTCTTCTAGGCCAGTCGCCGGTTCGCTGGTGCTCAGTGAGACACTTTCGCAGCCCCTGACACCTGCTACCTCAGTGCCACAGGCCGCTTCCGACTCCCACGTGGAGACAACTCGGCCTCTGGATACTCAAGGTATTGGGCCTTCGGAAACTAATCCCTCAGATGGGTCCGGAGCCGCTGAGCAAGCATCGGTTTCTGAGGGTGTTTTCAGACCTACACAGCTTTATATCAAGCCAACTTCAGCATCCAAGACGAAGACTAAAACAGTTTTAAAGACAAGGAAACCAGTACAGCATTCCCCAGGACAGACTTCCTTGCCTAAGAAGCAGATGCTCAAAATGGCTGAAGACCTAATTACTTTGATCAGGGGTTCCCATCCCACTACTGATCAGAGGCCTAGGCAAGATACTGAATATGATTCCTCTGATCAGGTTTCCATTTCCTCTGACTCCTTCAGAACAGGGATACTCTATTCCTCCCTATGAGGATTCTGATGCTGAAGAATCTATTCCTTTAGCTTCTTCTCCTGAAGAGTACTCATTTGGGGAAACCCTGCATACCATGAGGAAGCATTTCCACTGGGAGAGCCAAGATTATTCAGATTCTAAGAAAAGGCTTAGAAACTTTCTTCTACTACCTCAGTACAGACCTCTTGCTATTCCACCTGTTCTAGACATTGTAGATGATGTATTTTCAGAGTCCGGCCTGTCTCCCAACTCTTTACCTCCTGCACCTGTTAAGCCAGACCGATACTACAGGTGCCATATTCTCATAAATTTCTATATAAAAACCCTGCTGCTGAACAGAAACTATTTCTCAGGGTCCCAGAGGGGTCAAGGCTGCTATTGCTAAAAATCCTGTCCCCTCCGATAGAGATTCTAGGGCACTGGACAGATGGGGGGAAAAAAGTCTACACTTCTGCTGCCTTGGCTGTAAGGGCTTTAAATTGTCAGTTTCATATGCTTAAATATCAGCAATACTTAATATCTCTGTTAAAATAGAAAATGTTGACAAATTCTGAATGTTCTGAGAACGAGGAATTGTAGGATTTATTGCATGCAGCTGAACAAGTGGGAAAGCATACTTTGCAATGTGGTTATGATTCACTGGAGGCCTTTTGCAGGGCTGCTGTAACAGGTTCTGTTATTAGAAGGCATGCTTGGTTAAAGGAACAGATTCTGCCTGATCATGTTAAAGCAAAATTATTGGATGCTCCATTACAGCATGATACTTTGTTTGGTGTTAAGGCAGAAGAGGTGCTGAAGAAAATGGAGGATAAAGCTAAATCTATGCAGACAGTGAAGGATTTCTTACAGGTACAGCCACCTAGAATTAGCAGGAACTGGCCTTCTAAGAATTGGTGCTTTCCCATGTCAGACAGGCCACAAAGAGGCAGATACAGTCGCCCTAGAGGCAGACAACAGCCCCAGGACTCATACAGGCCCAAATAATGGGGTGCTTCTACCTCCAAAAGTGGACAAGACGAATAACAGCCATCTAGGAAACGGTCCCAATGACTTCCCTCTGCCATTGCCAAGCATTTTTCTCTTTGCAGCACCCTTAGGGGGAAAGCTAGCACTTTTTTCACAAAATTGGCACACAATCACCCAGGACAAATGGGTCCCAAATATAGTCTCTCAGGGCTACAGGTTCCTCTTTCACACCCTTCCAAAGGCAAAAGGTATGCCTGATCTGCCACACAATCAATGGGCAGAGGCACAAAAACAAGTAACATCTCTCATGGACATGAGGGCCATTCAGCCAGTGCCACAACAAGAGCAGGGAGAAGGATTTTACTCAAGACTTTTCTTAGTACCAAGAAAGGACAAAGCATGGAGACCATTGTTGGACCTGTCTATTCTAAATACTTTTCTGGACGTTCCGAAATTCAAAATGTTGACTCTGCAACAGCTTCTGCCCATGCTGGGCAGAAAGGCTTGGCTTGTAACTTTGGACCTCAAAGAGGCATACCTGCATGTCCCAATCAGATAATCTTGCAGAAGATACCTCAGATTCATAGCTGGCTCAATGCACTACCAATTCTCTGCACTGCCCTTTGGCTTATCTACTACGCCCATGGTCTTCACAAAATGCCTGGCACCAGTAATTGCATTTTGCAGACAGAGGAGTTCAAATATATCCCTACTTGGACGACTGCCTTATACAAGCAGAGACCGAAGACATTCTACTAAAGCATCTGGCGTTTGTAAAAAGATTACTAATTTGCCTAGGTTACACAGTAAACGAAAATAAATAAAAACTAGTGCCCTCTCAAGAGATATTCCTGGGTGCAAGCTTAAATGCAACTGCCCAGATGGCTTATCTCCCGCCAAAGACAACTGACTTCTTACTTTGAAAGCATGGCAACAAGGCTACATGGCCTCTTGCATTCTGCTAATTCCATATGCAAGACTGCATATGTGGAAACTACAATGGTATCTAAAAAGTGTTTGGACTCAACATTGCCACAGCCTGGAATCATTAATTTCACTCATTCCCTGTCTGCAACAGGAGTTTCGATGGTGGGCACAGGCCTGTCACCACAACAAGTGACAGCCATTCACTTTACCCACAGCCAGGCAAACACTAACAGCAGATGTGTCAGATTATGCCTGGGGGCCCCACATGGCAGGAAAATGTATTCAGGGCACATGGCCCCCAAGCCAATGGCATCTTCACATCAATCAAAAAGAGATGCTAGCTGTACAAAATGCCCTGGCAGCCTTCAAGGACCTTCTTTATCCAGGACAGCTGCTGACAAAGATGGACAACACCACAGTTATGTGGTACATAAACAAGCAGGGGGGCAGACATTCCTACCCCCTGTGCAGACAAGCTATGATTTTGTGGAACACAGCATTGACCTACCAAGTACACCTGCAAGCACAATTCCTGCCAGGAAAAACAAATGCTCTAGCAGACAAACTAAGAGAAACCTCATGGATCCTCACGAGTGGAAACTAGATCCACAAGTCTTCAGCATGATAACAAGGAAATGAGGATGCCCAGACATTGATCTTTTTGTCTCCCCTCACAACTGCCAACTTAAGAGATTCTGCACAAGGACTTGTCACAAACAAGCATGGAAGGTGGATGCCTTGTCATTCAGCTGGAAGAACCTTACAGTATATGCCTTTCCTCCACTGCCTCTCCTCCCCAAGGTACTCTTAATGTTCAGACAAGAGAAGCCACAAATGATACTAATTGCCCCAGATTGGCCATGCCAACACTGGTACCCAATCTTAAGGAGCTTGTCCCAAGGCCCAACCTGGACATTGCCTCAAATTCCTCATTTACTGACCCAACAAAACAATCGGATCCTGCACAGCCAACTCAGAACCCTAAATCTAGCTGCATGGCAGATAGTGTAACCATTCAGAATACACCTCTCTCTAAAGCGGTTATGGATGTTATTTTGGAGGCCAGGATGCCCAGCACCAGAAAATCTTATGCAGAAAAATGGAAGAGATTCTATGCTTGGAACCAGGCACAAGGAATTAACACGCTTGTTCCAAATATACCTCAGATTTTTCAATATCTAACTGATATGCTGGACAAAGGCCTATCCTTCTCATCAATTAAGATCATGCCTCTGCCATTTCAGCTCATTACAATACAGACCCACCTATTTTTTCACATCCATTACTTAGGCAGTTTCCCAGGGGGTCAAAAATATCAGACCTCCAAGGAGAGCACCAATACCTGTCTTGGAAAAACTCACACAGCCTCCTTTCGAGCCAGCCAATACAGCTGAGATAAAATTCTTATGGAAAACAGTTCTGCTCCTAGCAATAACTTCAGCAAGAAGAGTCTCAGAGTTACAGGCATTAGTGGCTGTGGAAACTTTTATTATCTTCCATCCGGATAGGGTTTCTCTAAGGACAAACCCAACATTTATGCCTAACGTAGTGTCCAGTGTGGCTCTTAACCAAACCATTCATTTGCCTACCGTTTTCCCAAACCCACAGAATAAAGGGGAGAGACTTCTGCATTCTTTAGACATAAACAGAAAACTATGCTTCTACTTAGACAAAATTAAAGCTTTCAGAAAGACTGAGCAACTTTTAGTGGCATATGCTGCAGGATCACAAGGAAAGGCCATCTCAAAGCAGACTATTTCAAAATGGATAGGACACTGCATTCGTTTCTGCTATTCACAACATGGCAAATCAGTGCCTAAGGGTGTTAGACCACATTCTACCAGGGCAGCAGCCACCTCAGCAGCCTTCCTTAGAGGAGTACCAACCAAGGATATTTTGGAGGCTGCAACTTGGACTTCAGTGCACTCTTTTACTAAGCACTACCACTTACCTCTTTACTCTAAATCCAGAGCAGGCTTTGCCACTGCAGATGTTCATCGTGTTACCTTTCTGCACTCATCACACTTAGGTTATCATGCCGTCAGGCGGTCCCGCAGTTGGCCCGAATTCCAAAGTCTTAGTCCGGCATCGGTTGCTGTCGCTTCTTCCCTGATGTCAGTGCGCCAGGGGTATATCCGAGGCATCTGACGCCATTTTCTTCGGTCTTTCTTGCCGCGCGGTGCCAGAAGCTGAAGCATTTCACAAGTGCCGGTCGGCTGACGCCTGAGATTTTCGAATAGAGTTTCAGTCCGAAGTCTTCAAAGCTAAGTACCCCATTGGGGAACCTTTTCTTGCCTCAGTCCGATGTCAGAAAAAGTTAACAATTGCATTTCTTGTGGGAAGCAAATACCTCATAAGGACTTTTATTCTTTTTGTATACCTTGCCTAGGCCCAGACCACGAGATCGCTGTGTGTCGGTTTTGTGCTAGGTTCAATAAACGAACTATTAAGCGACGCTTTGATTTCGCACGACACTACTTCGGTAGGAAATTTAATTGCACTATGCCGTCGGAGCAACCGACTACCGGCGTGCATAAAAAACGTAAAGATAAAGAAAGGCAGCCTAGATCCAAGCCAGACTCAGAGCCCTCGGCTGGGCCGGTCGCCGGTTCTCCGGTTTTCAGTGAGGTGCCTACGCAGCCCCTGGCTACTGCTGAATTGGATCCCCAGACCGCTTCGGATTCTCCAGCAGAGAGTTCTAGGCCGATGCAGCCATTTTCTTTAGACCCTACCGATGACATTGCAGTAGGAGAAGCCGGTGCTGTAGAAACACCTTCAGTTTCTGAAGGTGTCTTCAGACCAACTACTCTCACCATAAAATCTTATGCTAAGCTTAAGACTCCTCTAAAACCAAAAAAGACTACTCTTCAGTCTCCAGGTCAAGGCCCTATGCCTAAGAAACGGATGCTTAAAATAGCTGAAGATTTAATTTCTTTGATCAGGGGTTCCCAACCCCCCCCCCCCCCGACAAAAGTCCTAGACAAGAGGAGGATTATGCCTCTGATCAAGTGTCTGTTTCCTCAGGCTCCTCTGAGGAACAGGATTACTCCTTTCCCCCTTATGAAGATTCTGATGCTGAAGACTCCATTCCCTCAGCTTCTCCCCGTGAAGATTATTCCTTTGGGGAAACCTTACATACCATGAGGGAACATTTCCACTGGGAAGGTCAGGACTATTCCGATTCAAAGAGAAGGCTCCGAGAGTTTCTTTTACTCCCCCAGCACAGACCCCTTGCTATCCCCCCTGTTTTAGACATTGTGGATTATGTTTTCTTAGAATCTAGTCTAAATCCAGATTATCTGCCTCCTGCTCCAGCCAAACCAGATAGATTCTATAGAGTGCCAGACTCACACAAATTCCTATACAAAAGCCCTGTTGCTGATCCAGAGACTATCTCCCAGGTTCCCAGGGGGGGGGCTAAGGCTTCTATGGCTAAAATCCTGTACCCCCTGAAAGTGACTCCAGAGCACTAGACTGGTGGGGGAAGAAGGTTTACACCTCGGCTACTCTAGCTATGAGAGCACTAAATTGTCAATTTCACATGCTTAAATATCAGCAATTCCTAATGTCTCAAATAAAGCAAAAGATGGGCACGCACCCTCAACAGTCTGAATTCAAGGAAATGCAGGATCTGTTGCATGCAGCTGAACAGGTGGGCAAACATACTTTACATTGTGGTTTTGATGCCTTGGAAGCTTCCTGTAGAGCAGCTGTTACTGGGTCTGTTATACGTAGGCATGCTTGGTTAAAGGAACAATCTCTGCCTGATCATGTTAAAGCAAAGTTACTAGATGCACCCTTACAACAGGATGTCTTATTTGGGGTTAAAGCAGAGGAGGTTTTAAAGAAAATGGAGGATAAGGCAAAATCTATGCAGACGGTCAAAGATTTCTTACAAGTACAGCCCCCACGCTTCAGCAGAAATTGGCCAACAAAAAATTGGTCCTTTCCAGCTTCTGACAGACCAGAGAGGGGTAAATACAGGCGCCTAAGGGGCAGAGGACAAGCACAAATCCCTTACAAACCTCGCCAATGGGGCACTGCAACACCGAAGGGAGGAGAAGACAGGCCACAAACTACTAGAACCCAAACACAATGACTTGTACCTCAAACTGCCAAGCAAAAATCTCTTGGCAGCTCCCTTGGGAGGAAAATTAGCACTTTTTGCAGACAACTGGCGCATCGTCACAAAGGACAAATGGGTCCTAGACATTATCTCACAAGGATACAGATTCCATTTCCACACCTTGCCAAGGATAAAAGGAATGCCAAACCTGCCACAAAATCAATGGGCAGAGGCACAAAAACAAATTACAGCTCTCATGGACATGAGAGCCATTCAGCTGGTACCTACACAGGAGCAAGGCCAAGGATTTTACTCAAGGCTCTTTCTAGTCCCCAGAAAGGACAATGCTTTGAGACCCATTCTGGACCTTTCAGTTTTAAACACCTTCTTGCAAGTACCCAAATTCAAGATGCTAACACTACAGCAGCTTCTTCCCATGTTGGGCAAGAAAGCTTGGCTAGTAACATTAGACCTCAAGGAGGCATATCTGCATGTCCCTGTCAGACAAAATTGCCGAAGATACCTTTGTTTCATTGCAGGTTCAACCCATTACCAAATGTTCATCGTGCATACAGCTGCAGTAATCACATATGGGTTCTCTGCCGTCAGGCGGGTCCTCGGTCTGCCGAATTCCAAAGTCTAGGTCCAGCGTCGGTTGTTGTCGCTTTCTTTCCTGACGTCAGTGCGACAGGGGTATATAAGACACAGCCGACGCCATATTCTTCAGTCTTTTTTGCCACGCAGTGCCCGAAGCAGAAGCAGTTCGCAAGTGCCAGTTGGCCAGCTCCTGAATTTACGAAAAATTGGAAACCGAAGTCTTCTTTAAAGCTAAGTACCCCGTTGGGGAAACTTTTCTTGCCTCAGACCGATGTCAGACAAAGTTAACAATTGTATTTCTTGTGGGAAGCAAATACCGCATAAGGATTTTCATTCCCTCTGCATACCTTGTTTAGGCCCAGACCATGACGTCTCGGGCTGTCGCTTTTGCGCTACTTTCAATAAACGCACTATTAAGCATCGGGCGGAGTTCACCCAACATTATTTTGGTAAAGCCTTTGATTATAAAATGTCGTCGGAGACTCCGACTACCGTTTTGTCCAAAAAAACGCAAGGACAATGACCGACACGCGAGGTCCACGGTCTCCACGCCAAAACCGGCTGCACGTGGTCCGGTTCTCAGCGAGACGCCTTTGCAGTTCCTGACTACCGACGACACTTCTTTGGCGGTTTCTTCTGTACCCGAGACCGCAGGTGCCTCGGCCCTTACTCAGACTACATCTACCGAAGCCACTGTGAGTGTTGAGTCTCCTAATGTGGACAGGTCCACTTCCACCCACGGTGTCTTTAAGCCCTCATCTTCCTTTTCCATTAAGGCCTTTACTAAGTCCAAATCAGCCATGCATCCCAAGAGGCCTGTTGCTCAAGGCCCATCCCCAGGTCCCATGCCTAAAAAGCAGATGCTTAAAATGGCTGAGGATTTAATTACTCTTATCAGGGGTTCCCAACCCCCTCCAGACAAGAGACCCAGAGTGGAGGAAGATTCTCCCTCTTCTGAACAGGGCTCCATTTTCTCAGAATATTCTAATGTAGAGGAGCACTCGTACTCCCCTTATGAAGATTCGGATGCAGAACAGTCCATTCCTTCTGCATCTCCCCCAGAGGATTTCTCTTTTGGGGAAACCTTGCACACCTTGAGGGAGCACTTCCATTGGGAAGGCCAAGACTTTTCTGATTCCAAGAAAAGGCTTAGGGAATTTCTTTTCTAACCTCAACACAGACCTCTGGCTATACCTCCTGTCTTGGACATACTTGATGTTTACTCGGAGGCTTGTCTTAATCCGGATTCCCTGCCTCCTGCCCCAGTTAAACCTGAGAGGTACTACAGAGTTCCTAACTCTCACCAATTTCTTTTCAAAAGCCATAATGCTGACCCTGAAACCATTTCTCAAGGCCCCAAGGGAATGAAAGCCTCTACTGCCAAGAATCCACTACCTTCCGAAAGAGAATCTAGATCCTTAGAAAGGTGGGGAAAAAGGGTATACACCTCGGCCACCCTAGCCATGAGAGCCTTAAATTGTCAGTTCCATATGCTTAAATACCAGCAGTTTCTGTTATCCCAATTAAGAAATAAAATGTCTCAACCTGAACAACCAGATTTGAAGGAATTGCAGGATATGATGCATAGTGCAGAACAAGTGAGTAAACACACCTTACAATGTGGCTATGATGCCTTAGAGGCCTTAAGTAGAGCTGCTGTTACAGGATCAGTCATTCGTAGACATGCCTGGCTTAGGGAACAAAGCTTGCCTGATCATGTTAAAGCTAAACTACTAGATGCTCCTTTACAAAAGGATGTACTATTTGGTACTAATGCTGAGGAGATACTACGGAAAATGGAAGAAAAAGCTAAATCTATGCAAACTGTCAAGGCTTTTCTACAGGTACAACCACCTCGTTTTAGCAGAAATTGGCCTTCTAAAAACTGGTCCTTTCCAGCCACGGACAAGCCCCAAAGAGGCAGATACAGGCGCACAAGGGGCAGAGGACAATCTCAAGGATCATATAGAGGCAGACTGGCAAACGCCAGCACCAAGAGGTGGCGAAGACAGTGCACGACAATACAGAAAACAAACCCAATGACTTGCTCCTTTTCATGCCAAGCAAGTCTCAGCTGGCAGCTCCCTTGGGAGGAAAGCTGGCATTATTTACAAGAAATTGGCATATTATCACAACAGACAAATGGATCCTGGACATTATAAACAGAGGCTACAGATTTCATTTTCACACTCTTCCAAAAATGAGAGGCATGCCAAACCTGCCACACAATCAAAGGGCAGAGGCACAAATACAAATTTCAAAACTCATGGACATGAAAGCTATTCAAGAGGTACCTACTCACGAACATGGTCAAGGTTTTTATTCCAGACTATTTCTGGTACCAAGGAAAGGAACCGACTGGAGACCCATTTTGGATTTATCCATCCTAAATGCATTTCTACTCGTACCAAAATTCAAGATGCTCACATTACAGCAGCTTCTTCCCATGCTGGGCAAGGGGTTTTGGCTGGTAACATTGGACCTCAAGGAGGCATACCTGCATGTCCCAATATGACAAAGCTGCAGAAGATACCTCAGATTTCTTGCAGGTTCAATCCACTATCAATTCTCTGCATTGCCCTTTGGCTTATCTACTGCGCCCAGAGTATTCACGAAATGCCTGGCACCAGTAATTGCCTACTGCAGACTTCAAGGGATACAAATTTACCCTTATTTGGACAACTGCCTGATCCAAGCGGACAGCAAGCACAAACTTCTCGAACATCTGGCTTATGCAATACGGTTACTGAATTCTCTGGGATACACAATCAACAAAGAGAAATCCAGGCTAACACCTTCTCAGAAAATAACTTTCCTGGGTGCCAACTTGGACACAAACACCCAGATGGCCTACCTTACGCCAGAAAAACAGGGGCAACTAACTCAGTACTTCAAAATACTAGCAAATTGTACCAGGCTAACTGCAAGGAAAATCCTGCAGGCTCTGGGCTTCATGGCATCTTGCATTCTTTTAATCCCATGTGCAAAGTTGCATATGAGAAAACTTCAATGATACCTAAAAAACCTATGGTCTCAGCACAGCCACAATTTGGAAACAATAATACCAATAATTCCATGTTTGCAAAAGGAATTTCTATGGTGGGCCCAAGCATGTCAAACAAACACAGGTCTCCCATTCTGCAAGCCTCAAGCAAATCAAGTCATCACAACAGGCCTCAGATTACGCCTGGGGGCACATGACAGACAGGTGCATTCAGGGCAAATGGTCCCAAAAGGAAAAGCACCTTCACATCAATCAAAAAGAAATGCTAGCAGTGATAAATGCAATTACAGCATTCAAGGACCTCCTGCATCCAGGACAATTATTGATAAGAACAGACAACACCACAGTAATGTGGTACATGAACAAACAAGGAGGAACACATTCATACCCCCTGTGCAGACTAGCCATGACACTTTGGAACTTGGCTCTGGAATGGCAAATTGAACTTCAAGCACAGTACTTGCCAGGTTTGGAAAACACGCTGGCAGACAGTCTAAGCAGAAATATGACAGATCCACACGAATGGAAGTTGCATCCTCAGGTGTTTACAAAGATAATCCAAGCGTGGGGAAGGCCAGACATAGATCTCTTCGCCTCCCACAGGAATCATCAGTTGGAAAAGTTTTGTTCAAGGACCTTCCATCCAAAGGCCTGGAGAGTGGACGCCCTTTCATTTAGTTGGACAGTTTACGCTTTCCTACCTCTGCCTCTTCTGCCCAAGGTGCTCTTGAAAGCAAGAGCAGACAGACCGAAGATGATACTGATTGCTCCAGACTGGCCAAGACAGCACTGGTATCCACTCCTGAAGAGCCTAACACATACTCCTCCCTGGCCTCTACCTCTAATGCCTCTTCTACTGACTCTGCACAGCTACAAAACTCTTCACAGTCAGCTGAAAACACTCAATCTCGCTGCATGGAAAATTCCTTAACACCACAACAGATCCTACTCCCCAAAGAGGTGCAGGACGTCATTCTGGAGGCCAGAAGGCCATCTACTAGAAAGGCCTACTCCGCAAAATTTAAACGGTTTTGCTCCTGGAATGAGAAAAAAGGCCAGGATCCTAGAAAACTAAATTTGCCTCAGGTATTACAGTATCTAGCTGAGCTGCTGAACAGTGGGCTTTCATTTTCCTCCATAAAAATCCATGCCTCAGCCATTTCTGCAGAATTCAACACGGATCCACTGTTATTCTCTCACCCACTTTTAAGACAGTTCCTCAGAGGGGCTAAGAATATAAGACCACCAAGGAAACGACCAGTGCCAGCCTGGGATCTTAATTACATTCTAGAAAAATTAACATTGCCTCCCTTTGAACCAGCTGCCTCAACAGATTTGCAATATTTGTCCGGGAAAACAGCTTTCCTTCTGGCCATTACCTCAGCTCGTAGGGTTTCGGAACTACAAGCCCTCATGGCTGTGCAGCCCTTTCTCATCTTCCATCAGTACATGGGTTTCCCTTCGAACCAATCCATCATTTATGCCTAAAGTGGTATCCAGGATAGCTTTGAATCAAGCCATACACTTACCTACCTTTTACCCCAATCCTCAAAACAAAGGGGAAAGGCTGCTACATTCCTTAGACATCCATAGACAGCTACGTTATTATTTGGACAGAACAAAGCCTTTCAGGAAAACAGAACAACTTTTTGTATCCTATGCTGTAGGAGCTCAAGGGAAGCCTGTTACCAAACAGACAATTTCAAAATGGATAGGCCACTGCATACGATTTTGTTACTCCTATCATGGGAAATCTGTCCCTACAGGCATCAGATCCCACTCCACCAGGGCCACAGCTACCTCTACAGCCTTCCTCAGAGGAGTTCCTACCAAAGATATTTTGGAGGCAGCCACTTTGAGTTCTGTGCATACCTTCACAAAACACTACCACCTGCCTTTATATTCCAAAACTAGAGCAGGTTTTGCCACTGCTGTGTTGCAGGATATTCTGGGTCATCCCAGTTCCACCTAGTGCCTACCACCCTGTGCGTAGCTTTGGGATTCTACCCATATGTGATTACTGCAGCTGTATGCACGATGAACATAGTACAGTTTTGTACCTACCATAAATGTAGATGTTAGAGTGCTAATACAGCTGCCGTACAGGTTTCCCTCCCTCCTTCCCCTCTTGGTAAAGGACTAGTGGCTAACACATCCTCATACAACCTAATTTGGGTTATCCTCCTATGGTGTATTTGCTTGCAACTACTGTTTTTTGATTACATTGCATTGCTTGAATATATTTATATATATATTTTATGTATTGCCTTCCTTCTGGGGGCACCTGACATCTGGGGCAAGAAAGACAGAAGAATATGGCGTCGGCTGTGTCTTATATACCCCTGTCGCACTGACATCAGGAAAGAAAGCGACAACAACCGACGCCGGACCTAGACTTTGGAATTCGGCCGACCGAGGACCCGCCTGACGGCAGAGAACCCATATGTGATTACTGCAGCTGTATTAGCACTCGAACATCTACATTTATGGTAGGTACAAAACTGAACTTTCTCTGCACTGCCCTTTGGCTTATCTACTGCGCTCAGGGTCTTCACAAAATGCCTGGCACCAGTAATTGCATACTGCAGACAAAGAGGAATTCAAATATACCCATACCTGGATGACTGCCTCATCCATGCAGAAAGCAAGGACATTCTCTTACAACACCTGCTTTTGTAAAACATCTTCTAAGTTGCCTTGGGTACACAGTAAACAAAAAGAAATCAAAACTAGTGCCCTCACAAAATATAGCATTCCTGGGTGCCAGCTTGAATACAACGGCCCAGATGGCTTATCTGACGCCAGACAAACAACTACAATTAACTCAATACTTCAGCGCAATGGCAACAAAGACCCAACTCCCTGTAAGAAAAATTCTGCAGGCCTTGGGCTTCATGGCATCTTTCATGCTAGTAATACCATTTGCAAAACTGCATATGAGGAAATTACAATGGTACCTGAAAAAGCATATGGACTCAACACAGCCACAACTTGGAAACAATGATACCTCTCATTCCCTTCCTTCAACAGAGTTCCTATTGTGGTCACAGGCTTGTCACCTCAACAAGGGTCAGCCTTTCACCTCACCCCCAGCCAGGCAAACTATGACAACAGATGCATCGGACTATGCCTGGGGGGCACACATGGCAGGACGGTGCATTCAAGGCATATGGACTGCAGATCTAAGGAATCTGCACATCAATCAAAAATAAATGCTAGCTGTACAAAATGCTCTGACAGCCTTCAAGGATCTCTTACATCCAGGACAGCTTATCATAAGGACAGACAACACCATAGTAAAGTGGTACATAAACAAGCAAGGGAGTACACACTCCTACCCTCTATGCAGGCAAGCAATGACCTTGTGGAACACAGCACTGGCTTACCAAGTTCAATTACAAGCTCAATTCCTGCCAGGAAAAAAGAACACATTGGCAGACAACCTAAGCAGAAACATCATGGATCCTCACGAGTGGAAACTGGATCCACAAGTATTTGCAATGATAACTCAAAAATGGGGGCTCCCAGACATAGACCTATTTGCCAGCCCCCAAAACTATCAACTAACAAATTTTTGCACAAGGACTTTTCACCATCAAGCTTGGAAAAGTGGACACACACTCATTCATTTGGAAAATGCTGACAGTATATGCCTTTCCTCCATTACCCCTTCTCACAAAGGTGCTGCTGATAGGATGGAGAGACCCCGAATGATACTCATTGCCCCAGACCGGCCACGCCAGCACTGGTACCCACTATTAAGGAATATGGCCCAGGGCCCCCCATGGATTCTACCACAAATTACCCATCTGCTCACACAGCAAGACAATCAGATTCTACACAGCCAACTCAAATCATTAAACTTGGCTGCATGGCAAATCACCTAAGCAACCAGCCAGCTTGCTCCTCTCTCACAAGCTGATGTCCTTCATGGATGCATCTGCAGTCATAACAGCTGGGTTGTCCTGTCGTCAGGCAGCCCGTCAGTCGGCCGGATTCCAAAGTCTGGGTCCGGCTTCGGCTGATGTCGCTCTTCATCCGACGTCATCTCTGTTGGACTTCGGGTATAAAGGCATCAGCCGACGCCATCTTCCCCAGTCTTTCTTGCCGCGTGGGCCAAGCAGAAGCTGTTGCAAGTGCCGGTCGGTCGGATCCAGAGATTTTTCTACCGAATACTATCAAGACTTCTAAAGCTAAGTACCCGTTGGGGACTCTTTCTTGCCTCAGCCGATGTCAGAAAAGTTAATAATTGTTTAACCTGTGAAACAAATACCTCATAAAGATTTCCATTCTTACTGTCTGCCTTGCTTAGGCCCAGCCCACGACGTAGCAGCCTGTTCGCCTGTGCTTCTTCAACCGACGAACGCTTAGGCGTCGGTCGGAGTTTGCAGAACAGTTTTTCGGTTCTGACTTTGCTTACATTATGTCGGAACCTCCGACTACACTTTCTGCCAAAACGCAAAGAAAGACCGACACTTTCGCGGTCCGTGGTTTCGGCTGAAACCACGCCACAAATCATGAGTGTCTCCGGTTTCGCCGAAACCGAAAACTGATATAGGTACAGCCAATCTATCTCTACACTTGAGGCCCCTGCTACAAATATTGAATCGGCCTCTGAAACTTTACCCACTGACTTATCAGACACCATTTCCCTGGATGTCTCTACCCCAGCACGTGGTGCTGCTAGGCCTCCAGCTGCCATGTCCATTAAGGCCTTCGCCAGGGCTAAAGCAGCCAAGTCTACCAAATCAGTGCCTGTTAAACCACCCTCAACCAGGCCCACTTCCAGTTCTCAAATGCTCACCTTGGCAGAAGATTTGATTTCTTTAATTAGAGGATCTCAACCTCACCCAGACAGGGCCTCTCAGCCCCCAGATAAGAGACCTAGGGCAGAGCCCCCTGAGCCAGTGTCCTCTGATGATTCTGCAGATGAATCAGACATTACTGACCAGCCAGAGGCTCCTTTTTCTAATTTTGAGGATTCTGATGCTGAAGAATCCATTCCAGCTGCTTCCTCCTGAAGAATTCTCCTTTGGGAAACCTTGCATGCCATGCGAGAGCAGTTCCAATGGCAGCAACAAGAATTCTCAGATTCCGAAAAAGACTTAGAACCTTTCTGCACCTTCCACAGCACAGGCCCTTAGCTATACCTCCTGTTCTTTCTGTGGTAGATGACGCTTTTAATGATGTCTGCTCTGCTCCAGACTCATTACCCCAGCCCCTGCCAAACAAGACAGATTTTACAGGGTGCCTGACACTCAACACCACCTTTACAAGGCGCCCCTTGCAGACCCAGAAACTATATCCCAGGGTCCCAAGGCAGTTGTCGCGACCATAGCTAAAACCCTACTCCTTCTGAAAGGGAAGCAAGGTCATTAGACAGATGGGGTAAAAAGTATACACTTCAGCTACTCTCTCAGCTAGAGCTTTAAACTGCCAGTTTCACATGATACAATACCAAGAGTTTATGCTTGATCAGTTAACTAAAAATTAACCACTGATGAAGCTCTTGACAAGAAATATGTATTAGAAATGGTAAATAACATACAACAGGTTAGTAACCATTCCTTAAAATGTGGCTATGATGCACTGGAGGCTTCATTTAGATCAGCCATGACTGGCACAGTGATAAGAAGGCATGCATGGCTAAAGGAGCAAGCTCTACCAGATCATGTTAAAGCTAAATTGTTAGATGCTCCTATGGATAAGACAAGTTTGTTTTGGTGCACCTGCCCAGCAGGTTAAGAAGAAATAGGAAGAAAAGGCAAAATCAGATCAAACTGATAAAGATTTCCTGCAGGTTCAACCCCAAGATTTAGCAGGAACTGGCCTGCCAAGAATTGGTCCTTTCCTGACTCCACAAGATTTCAAAGGGGCAGGAATAGACGTTCCAGAGGCAGAAACCAAACCAGAGGAAGTGCCTACAGAGGGCGACGACAGTGGCAAGGTAACAACAGAGGCACAGACACAGCCACTGCCACTACTTCAACACAGCCACAGTGACTTACTCCTAAAACCGCCTACCAGGGAGCAAATAGCAGCTCCACTAGGCGGAAGGTTAACTTTATTTGCAAAGAACTGGCACCACATAACAAAAGACAAGTGGATTCTGCAAATTATACATCAAGGTTACCGATTCCACTTCCACACTATACCAGTCAAAAGAGGAATGCCAAATCTACCTCCAAATCAAAACAAAAGCTTTACAACAGATAATGGAGTTAGCAAACATGAGAGCTGTGGAAAAAGTGCCTGCAGCAGAGAAAGGAAAGGGGTTCTACTCCAGACTGTTCCTAGTTCCAAGAAAGGAAAAAGTTGGAGACCAATTTCGACCTGTCCACCTTGAATACATACATCATTGTCCCAAAATTCAAAATGCTGACCCTACAGCAACTTCTTCCCATGCTGGGCAAGGAGTGTTGGCTGGTAACTCTAGATCTCAAGGAGGCATACCTGCACGTCCCTATTCGACCAATCTGCAGAAGATACCTCAGATTTCTTGCAGGATCAGAGCACTATCAATTCTCAGCATTGCCTTTTGGCTTATCTACTGCGCCAGAGTATTCACAAAATGCCTGGCATCAGTAATCGATACTGCAGACTGCAGGGAATTCATATTTACCCATACCTGGACGACTGCCTGCTACAAGGGGACAACAAAAGCAAGTTGACAACAGATTTGCAAAGGGTCATTTACTTGCTACAAGCATTGGGATACACAGTCAATCTACAAAAGTCAAGACTGATACCATCCCAAACAAGGACATTCTTGGGAGCGGAATTGGACACAGTCAGACAGATGGCATTCCTAACTACAGAAAATCAAAAAGAACTCCCTCTTTACTTCTTGTCGCTAACAAAGCTGAACAAATTAACAGCAAGAAAAGTTCTGCAGGCCTTGGGCTTCATGGCATCATGCATAATTTTGGTTCCATTTGCCAGGCTACATATGAGAAAACTACAGTGGTACCTACGGAATTTATGGTCCCAACACAGACACAGCCTCGAAACAGAAATCCCACTAATTCCATGCTTAAAACAGGAGTTCCTATGGTGGGCCCAGGCATGCCGGGTCCAACCCAGGCCTTCCCTTTCACAGATGTCAAGCAAGCCAGAGCATTACAACAGATGCTTCAGACCTAGGATGGGGCCCACATGTTGGACAAATGCTGCAAGGATTGTGGACTCAGGATCAACTTCACCTGCACATCAACCTAAAAGAAATGCTGGCTGTAAACTGGCTATCCAAAAGTTCAGACCATTTCTCAAAGAGGGCCAGCTGTTGATAAGGACAGACAACACCACAGTCATGTGGTACATCAACAAACAGGGAGGCACTCATTCATACCCCCTATGCAGAATGACTTTGGAACTGTGGACCTGGCACTCAGCTACAACATCCAGCTGCAAGCAAGATTTGTACCAGGAAAAGAAAATACTCTAGCGGACATTTTAAGCAGGACCACATCAGATGCTCCGAATGGCACCTGCACCCGGACATCTTCAGGACCATTACAAAGAAGTGGGAATGCCTCAGATAGATCTATTTGCATCTCCTCACAATCACCAACTCAAAAATTCTGCACAAGGACATTCCACCCACTAGCATGGAAAGTGGATTCGCTCTCCTTCAGCTGGAAGGGCCTAACAGTTTATGCATTCCCACCTCCCCTTGATACACAAAGTACTCCTAAAATCAAGGAAGAACATCCAAGGATAATCCTGATAGCTCCAAACTGGCCAAGACAACACTGGTATCCACTACTAAGGAGCTTGTCTCGAACAATATGTGGCCAATACCCCTGATGCCTTTGATGCTAACTCAGAACAACTACAGCACCATACATCCAAACCTGAAAACCTTACAACTGACTGCATGGAACATCACATAGCAGCAGCTAATCAGGAACTTTCCCAAAGAGTTAAAGACATTATTCTTGAAGCACGCAGACCTTCAACAAGAAGAAACTACGCTGGAAAATGGAAAAGGTTTGCCAGTTGGAGTTCTGAAAGAGGAAAAGATGTGTCAAACATAGATATACCTAACATCCTGGAGTATCTGGCAACTTCTCCATTCAGGCCTGTCCTACTCCTCCATCAAGATACATGCATCAGCTATTTCAGCAGAATACAGCTTTGATCCACCTGTTTTTCACACCCTCTGCTCAGACAATTTCTCAGAGGAATCAAGAATGTAAAACCTCCAAGAAAACCACCATTACCAGCTTGGGACTTAAACTCTACTAGAAAAGTTGACACTATCACCCTTTGAGCCAGCAGCAACAGCAGACTTACAACACCTGTCATGGAAAACTGCTTTCCTACTGGCAATTACCTCAGCAAGGAGGGTTTCAGAACTACAGGCCCTAATGGCAGTGCAACCCTTCCTAATCTTCCACCAAGATAGAGTATCCATGAGGACTAATCCAACATTTATGCCTAAGGTGGTATCCAGAGTGTCTTTAAACCAGGCAATCCACCTACCTACCTTCTTTCCCCAACCCACAAAACAGAGGGGAAAGAATACTGCATACCTTGATGTACATAGACAGCTACGCTACTACTTGGACAGAACCAAAAGCAGAAAGACTGACCAACTTTTGTGGCCTATGCAACAGGAAGAGAGGGAAAAGCTATTTCCAAACAGACAATCTCCAAATGGATAGGAAATTGCGATTCTGTTACTCCTTCCATGGAAAACCAATTCCACAGAACATAAGACCTCATTCTACAAGGGCAACAGCCACTACCACAGCCTTCTTACGAGGAGTGGCTACCAAAGACATTATTGAGGCGGCTACTTGGACCTCCGTGCATACATTTGCCAAGCATTACAATTTGCCTCTATATTCCTGATCCCGTGCAGGGTTTTGCCACTGCTGTACTGCAAGGGATCCTAAACACACCATAATCTATCTTTATCCTCCTCCCCTAGTTGGCTATGGTATTCTACCCAGCTGTTATGACTGCAGATGCATCCATGAAGGACATAGTACAGTTTTGTACCTACCATAAATGTAGATGTCCGAACTGGATAGCATCTGCAGTCAGATTACCCTCCCTCCTTCCCTCTGAGGTACTCCTAGGGTGTTTACCTCCTAATAGCTAGCTGATGGGGGAGTCTTTATATGGTGTATTTGTTTGTATATATGTACATACATGCTTATTTTTGTGGTTACCTCCCTTTTGGAAACATTGGCATCTATCCAAAATTTTTAGCCTTCAGGAGGTCCTCTGGCATCTGGGGCAAGAAAGACTGAGGAAGATGGCGGCGGCTGATGCCTTTATACCGGAAGTCCAACAGAGATGACGTCGGATGAAGAGCGACATCAGCCGAAGCCGGACCCGGACTTTGGAATCCGGCCGACTGACGGGCTGCCTGACGTCAGGACAACCCAGCTGTTATGACTGCAGATGCTATCCAGTTCGGACATCTACATTTATGGTAGGTACAAAACTGTACTTTATGGATGTTTTTCTGGAGGCCAGGAGGCCCAGCACCAGGAAAGCCTACTCAAACGAATGGAAAAGGTTTTGCGCCTGGAACCAAGCTAAAGGCCAAAATACCGTTCAGCCTGACATACCTCAGATTTTGCAATATTTAACTGAGATGCTAGACAAAGGGCTTTCTTTTTAATCTATTAAAATCCACGCCTCAGCTATTTCAGCTCACTACCACACGCATCCTCCCTTATTTTCACATCCACTCCTAAGGCAGTTTCTCAGAGGGGCCAAAAATATTAGGCCTCCCAGGAGAGCACCAACACCTACTTGGGACCTCAACTTTGTTCTGGAAAAACTTACGCTACCTCCTTTTGAGCCAGCTTTCTCAGCTGTCTTAAAGTTTATATCATGGAAGACTGCACTGCTGCTAGCAATTACTTCAGCGAGAAGAGTTTCAGAGCTTCAGGCACTAATGGCAGTAGAGCCTTTCCTCATTTTTCATCAAGACAGGGTTTATCTACGAACTAACCCCTCCTTTATGCCTAAGGTGGTATCCAGTGTGGCTCTAAATCAAACCATCCATTTACCCTCCTTCTTTGAAAATCCACAAAACAAAGGAGAAAGACTCCTACATTCCTTTGACGTTCACAGGCAGCTACGTTACTACTTGGATAAAACTAAGGTTTTCAGAAAATCTGACCAGCTTTTTGTATCCTATGCTACAGCATCACAAGGAAAGGCCATCTCAAAACAGACCATTTCCAAATGGATAGGACATTGCATATATTTTTGCTACACCCACCATGGAAAACCAGTTCCTGCTAGCATAAGGCCCCACTCTACCAGGGCAGCAGCTACATCTACAGCCTACCTCAGGGGGTGCCAACCAAGGATATTCTGGAAGCTGCAACTTGGAGTTCATTACACACCTTCACCAAACATTACCACTTACCACTTTACTCTAAGACTAGAGCTGGCTTCGCCACTGCAGATGTTCTTCGTGTTTCACTGTTGCAGTCATAACTGTAGGGTGTTCCTGCCGGCAGGCAGTCCGAGGTCGGCCAGAATTCCAAAGTCTGGGTACCCTGACGTCAGAACGCAGAGGTATAAAGCTGACAGCCGACGCCATCTTCTCCAGTCTTTTTTGCCGTGCGGTGGAAAGCAGCTCGCAAGTCGTTGGTTGGCGCATTCAGGACAACGTGCTTTGATTGTCGTCGGTCCGAAGTTATCTACTTCTCTTCTCAAGCTAAGTACCCCGTTGGGGAAACTTTTTTCTTGCTCCTCCGATGTCAGACTAAGTTAATAATTGTATATCGTGTGGAAAACGAATACCTCATAAAGATTTCCACTCTTACTGTCTACCGTGCTTAGGCCCTGACCACAACGTTTCTTGCTGTCGGTTCTGTGCCAGGTTTAATTCTCGCTTTATCAAGCGAGGTACGACTGGGCCTTGAATTATTTCGGTAGACGATTCAATTATAGGATGTCATCGGATACTTTACCGACAACCGGAATTCAAAAGAAACGCAAGGACAAGGATAGGCCTCCGAGGTCCAAACAAGATACTTAGCAGCCGGAGCCAGCTTCGTCGGGCGGTCGCCAGTGAGTGCTTTTGCAGCCCTGTCGCCCCTTCGAACCGATGGCCGACATGGACTCCCATGGGAAGCCTTCTAGGCCTAGTATTTTATCTGCTGCAGGACCTTCGGACGCCGCCTCCTTCAGGATGGGTCCGAACCGCTGTGCAGGTACGCTTCTGAGGGGTTTTCAGGCCTTCTCATATCACTATTTTCTACAAAGACAAAGGCAAAGTCAAAGACTCCTGTTAAACCAAGGGTTTCTTCTCAAGCTTCCTCGGATACAGCTCCCAAGTCCCAGAAGTAATTACTACGGATGGCTGAAGATTTACTGACAATGATTAGGGTTCTCACCTCCTCCAGAAAAAAGGCCTAGACAGGATATTCCTTATGATTCATCTGATCAGGCTTCTGTGTCTTCTGTCTCTTCCTCTGACCAGGATTATTCTTTTCCTCCTTATGAGGATTCTGATGCAGAGGACTCTATTCCTCTGCTTCTCCCCTGAAGATTCTCTTTCTTTGAACGTTACATGAGATGAGGGAGCATTTTCATTTTGGAAGGTCAGGATTATTCTTTTCAAGAAGAGACTTAGGAATTTCTCTCCTCCTCACACAGACCCTTGGCTATATTCCTCCTGTACTTGATTGTGTGGATGATTTTTTTCTGAAGCTAACCTGAATCCTGATTCCTGCCCACTGCTCCTTCTAAGCCTGATAGATTTTACAGAGTCCCTGACTCCATCAATTCTTTTTTTAAGAACCCTCTGCTGATCCTGGAAACCATTTCTCAGGGGTTCTAGGGCTGCTAGGCCGCTTCATCTAAAAAAATATTCCTCTGAAAAGGATTCTGTCTGACAGGGCAGGTGGGGCAAAAGGTTTACACTTCTGCTACTCTTTCTATTAGAGCTTTAAATTGCCAGTTTCACATGTTCAAGTATCAGCAATTTCTTTTGTCTGTTTTAAAGCAAAGGCTCTGTACCTTTCCTGCATGTGCAGAGGACAAGGAATTACAGGATGTATTTCATGCAACTGAACAAGTTAGCAAACATAGTTTACATTGTGGTTTTGATGCCTTGGAAGCTTCTTGCAGCACCCGCGCCTCTGGTACTGTTATCAGGAGACATGCTTGGCTTTGTGAGCAGAATTTACCTGAGCAGGTTAAGGCTAAACTGTTAGATGCCCTTGTTCAGCATGATGATTTATTTGGATCCAAGGCTGAGGAGGTTATTAAAAAGATGGAAGAAAAAGCAAAATCTGTGCAGACTGTTAAAGATTTTTTTACAAGTTCAGCCTCCTAGATTTTCTAGAAATTGGCCCTCCAATAATTGGTCCTTTCCCACGTCTGACAGGCCTCAAAGGGGAAGATATAGACGCTCCAGAGGTCGGGCGCAGGCCACTTACAGGTCAAGACAATGGACTGCTTCTTCAACTAGAAGGGGAGAAGACAGACCTCAATCACAAAAGAAGCAGACCCAATGACTCTCTCCGTTGGGCTACAGGTCCTCCTTGCCTGGAAGCCCCTGTCGGAGGAAAACTTTCTCTTTTCTACCAAAATTGGACTCATATTACCCAGGACAAATTGGGTTTAGACCTGATTTTAAGAGGCTACAAATTTCACTTTCATACTCTGCCAAGGTCTTCGGGTTGGCCGGATCTACCAAAACATCAATGGTCAGAGGCCTTAAATCAAGTGGATGCTTTATTGGCCATGAGAGCCGTAGAACCTGTTCCACTTCCAGAGATGGGAAAAGGTTTTTACTCAAGACTGTTTCTGGTCCCAAGGAAACAAAACTCATGGAGACCTATTCTGGACCTCTCAGTATTAAATACCTTTCTGGAGATTCCAAAATTCAAGATGCTTACTCTGCAACAACTTCTTCCCATGCTCTCCCAGGATGCTTGGATGTTGACATTGGACTTGAAGGAAGCCTATTTACACATTCCCATCAGAGAGGAACGCAGAAAATACCTCAGATTCAAGGCAGGTTCGAGACACTTTCAATTTTCTGTACTGCCCTTTGGCTCATCTACTGCGCCCAGAGTCTTTACCAAGTGTCTGGCTCCAGTAGTAGCTTATTGCAGACTCCAAGGGATTCATATTTACCCCTATCTGGACGACTGCCTTATTCAGGCGGACAGCAAGGATCTTTTACTTCAACATCTGCAGTTTGTTCAGCGTCTTCTCCTACTTCTGGGATTTTCAGTGAACACAAAAAAGTCACATTTGATCCCCTCTCAACAAATGATCTTTTTGGGAGCTCTTCTAAACACAAGCTTACAAAGGGCCTTCCTTACTCCAGAAAAGCAAGTACAGCTGGCATCAATTTTCAAGACCTTGGCTACTTTAACTCAGGTCACTGCAAGGAAATTCCTGCAGACATTGGGCTACATGGCTTCTTGCGTCCTGTTGATCCCAAATGCAAGGCTTCATATGAGAAAACTTCAATGGTACCTAAAGAGTGTATGGTCTCAGCATTACCACAGCCTGGAAACAATACCTCTGATTCCCTGCCTCCAAAAAGAGTTCCTCTGGTGGTCCAGGGCTTGTGCTTTAAACGAAGGGAATCCCTTTCGTCTACCTCGTCCTGCTCGGATCATAACCACAGATGCCTCGGATTATGCTTGGGGAGCTCATTACCTAAACAATTGCCAGCAGGGCTATTGGACAAAGAAGCATCTTCCCTGGCACATCAACTTGAAGGAAATGTTGGCAGTCCAAAATGCTCTTCTAGCCTTCCAGAATCTTTTGCAACCAGACCATCTTCTGATTCGCACTGACAATACCACAGTCATGTGGTATATAAACAAGCAGGGGGGCTCTCACTCATACCCCCTTTGCAGACTAGCCATGAGTTTATGGGACACAGCTCTAAATCTGAATCTGCATCTTCAAGCTCAATTCATTCCAGGAAAACAGAATCTCTTAGCAGACAGCCTAAGCAGAAATCTTTTGGATCCTCACGAATGGATGCTGGACCCCAACTTATTCAGCAGGATTACGGCATTTTGGGGTTGCCCTCGGATAGATCTGTTTGCATCTTATCTCGATCATCAGCTGCCTCTCTTTTGCACCAGGTCCTTCCACAAAACAGCTTGGAAAGTGGATGCCCTGTCTTTCAGCTGGAGGAATCTTTCGGGATATGCCTTTCCTCCTCTTCCTCTTCTGCCTCTGGTGTTACTGAAAATAAAACAGGACAAACCCAAGATTATCATTTTGATAGCTCCAAATTGGCTTCGGCAGTTTTGGTATCCAACTTTGACAGCTGTTCTTGGAACCTCCATGGATTCTGCCTCTGTTTCCTTCTCTTCTGTCCCAGCATCAGGGTCAGATGCTACACTCTCAAATCAAGACTCTTTGCCTGGCAGCTTGGCTCTACAAGGGCCTTTGATTCCTTCTGCTTTTCCCAAACAAGTTTTGGATGTTCTCTTAGAAGCTAGGCGCCCTAGCACTAGAAAATCTTATGTTTCTAAATGGAAAAGATTTTGTATTTGGATGCAGGATCGTGGTTCTGATCCTCTTTTGCCTGACATTTCTTCCATTTTACTTTACCTCTCAGACCTTTTGCTTAAAGGCCTCTCCTTTTCTTCCATTAAAATCCATGCTTCTGCTATCTCGGCTCATTACAACACTGATCCCCCCATCTTCTCTCACCAGCTGGTGAGAGAGTTCTTGAGAGGGGCTAAGAATTTAAGACCTCCCAGAACTCCTCCTGATGTCCTTCAAGGATGCATCTGCAGTCATAACATATGGGTTGTCCTGCCTCAGGCAGCCCTTCGGTCGGCCGGATTCCAAAGTCTGGGTCTGGCCTCGGCTGATGTCGCACTTTCCCCGACGTCAGAACTTCTGGGGTATAAAGGCATCAGCCGACACCATTTTCCTCAGTCTTTCTTGCCATGGTGCCCAAGCAGAAGCTGTTCGCAAGTGCCGGTCGGTCAGATCCAGAGATTTCAGCTACCAAGACTTGAAAAGCTAAGTACCCCATTGGGGACTCTTTCTTGCCTCAGCTGATGTCAGACAAAGTAAGTAATTGTTTAACTTGTGGGAAACAAATGCCTCATAAGGATTTCCATTCTTACTGCTTTCCTTGCTTAGGCCCAGACCATGACGTATCAGCTTGTTTAGCCTGTGCCTCCTTCAACCGACGGACTCTTAGACGTCGGTCGGAGTTTGCAGAGGAATTTTTTGGTAACGCTTTTGCTTATAAAATGCCGTCGGAGACTCCGACTTCGCATATGGTCACAAAACGCAAGGAAAAGGACCGACACTCGCGGCCCGCGGTTTCGGCTGAAACCACGGCTAGGCCTACCACGAGTGTCTCGGTTTCGGCTGAAACTGAGTCCACGACTATTCCTACTACCGAAACCATTCCTCCGACCACCGAGGCCAGAGAGGCCCCTGCTGAGTCGGCTTCAGAATTACCTACCGAAGCTTGTGTTCAGGAATTGTCCGACACCATACCTTTGGACATTTCTACCCCTGCACGTGGGGCAGCTAGGCCCCCAGCTTCTATGTCTATTAAGGCCTTCTCCAGGGCTAAAGCTGCCAAACTTTCAAAAGCTTTGCCTACCAAATCTACATCCCAGAGGCCTTCCTCTAGTTCACAGATTCTCAGTCTTGCTGAGTACCTTATATCCTTAATTAGGGGGTCCCAGCCTCACCCAGACAGGGCCTCCCAACCTCCTCCAGACAAAAGGCCCAGGACTGACCCCTCTGAACCTCACTCCTCAGATTACTCCACAGATGGATCTGATTTGTCAGACCACCAGGAAGGGGCCTACTCGCCTTATGAGGATTCAGATGCAGAAGAATCTATCCCTTCAGCCTCCCCCCTGAAGAATTTTACTTTGGGGAGACTTTACACTCCATGAGAAAGCACTTTCAATGGCAGGGTCAGGATTTCTCTGATTCTAGAAAAAGATTAAGGACCTTTTTGCATTTGCCCCAGCATAGGCCCTTAGCTATACCTCCTGTTCTAACTGTAATTGATGATGTGTACAATGATGTCAGTACTGCACCTGATTCTCTTCCTCCGGCCCCCGCCAAACCTGACAGATATTACAGGGTCCCGGATTCTCACTTCTACCTGTATAAAGCCCATGCTGCAGACCCAGAAACTATTTCTCAGGGCCCTAAAGGGGTGGCAGCCGCTACAGCCAAAAATCCCCTACCCTCTGAAAGAGAGTCTAGAGCACTAGAGAGATGGGGAAAAAAGGTTTATACATCTGCTACTCTTTCTGCCAGGGCATTAAACTGTCAATTCCATATGATACAGTACCAAGAAGTTTTGTTAGATCAGCTGAATAAGAAACTTTCTTCTCCTGAACCTTTAGACCGTAAATCCCTTCAGGATTTGGTACACAACTCACAACAGGTCAGTAATCATTTCTTAAAATGTGGCTATGATGCACTGGAGGCTTCATTTAGATCAGCTATGACTGGGGCAGTAATTCGTAGGCATGCCTGGCTGAAGGAGCAATCTTTGCCAGACCATGTCAAGGCTAAACTCCTCGATGCTCCAATGGAGAAACAAAATTTAATTGGCTCCCCTGCACAGGAGATTCTAAAGAAGGTTGAAGAAAAAGCAAAATCTGTGCAGACAGTTAAAGATTTCCTGCAAGTACAACCTCCGAGGTTCAGCAGAAACTGGCCTACAAAGAATTGGTCCTTTCCAGACACCTCCAGAACACAGAGGGGCAGGAACAGGCGCCCTAGAGGCAGAGGTCAATCAAAGGGTTCCTACAGGGGCCGTCAGTGGCAGCCTGCCAACCAGAGGAGTAGTGCAACAGCTACAACTACAACCACTACCACAGGACAGACCCAATGACACGACTCTGGTTCCGCCTACCAGGGATCAACTGGAAGCACCCTTGGGCGGAAAGCTGGCTTTATTCTCGAAAAACTGGCATTGCATTACAAAGGATACATGGACATTGCGAACAATAGACAAAAGGATACAGGTTTCACATCCACACCTTGCCAAAAAGAGGCGGAATGCCAAACCTTCCACCAAACCAGAAGACAGAGGCTTTAAGACAAATCAGCAATTTACTTCAGATGAAAGCTATAGAAAGGGTACCATCTACAGAACAAGGCCAAGGATTTTACTCCAGATTATTCCTTGTACCAAGAAAAGAAAACCAATGGAGGTCTATTCTCGACCTGTCCGCACTAAACACATATCTCATTGTGCCAAAATTCAAAATGCTGACCCTACAGCAACGTCTTCCCATGTTGGGCAAGGAGTCTTGGCTGGTGACTCTAGATCTCAAGGAGGCATACCTGCATGTCCCTATCCGACCAGATTGCAGAAGACACCTCAGATTTCTTGCAGGATCAGAGCATTATCAATTCTCAGCATTGCCCTTTGGCTTATCTACTGCGCCCAGAGTATTCACGAAATGCCTGGCATCAGTAATTGCACATTGCAGACTTCAGGGAATTCAAATTTATCCATACCTGGACGACTGCCTAATACAAGAGGACAGCAAGAAAAAATTGTTAAAGGACTTGTCCTACGCCATACACCTGCTACAGGCCTTGGGATACACAGTCAACATCCAAAAGTCAAGACTAGTACCATCCCAAAGGATAACCTTTTTGGGTGCGGATCTGGACACAATCACTCGGATGGCTTTTCTCACAGAAGAAAAACAAAAACAACTTCCAGATTACTTCATGACTTTGACAAGACAAACTCAGCTTACTGCAAGGAAAGTCCTGCAGGCCCTGGGTTACATGGCATCCTGCATAATCTTGATTCCACATGCCAAGTTGCATATGAGGAAATTACAATGGTACGTAAGGAATGTATGGTCTCGACACAGTCAGTCTAGAAACCATGATACCAATCATTCCATGCCTTCAAAAGGAATTCCAGTGGTGGGCTCAGGCCTGCCAGTCCAACAGAGGGTTGCCTTTCAACAAGCCAAAAACAAGGCAGACCATCACCACGGACGCCTCAGACCGAGGATGGGGGGCACACATGGAGGACAAACGCATCCAAGGCCTATGGCCTCAAGGGCAGCTAAGCATGCACATAAACCAAAAGGAAATGCTGGCAGTGAGGCATGCAATCGAGGCATTCAAACCCTTCCTCCAGCAAGGACATCTGCTAGTAAGGACAGACAACACCACGGTCATGTGGTACATAAACAAACAGGGAGGCACACATTCCTACCCTCTATGCCGGATGGCTATGAATCTGTGGAACCTATGCCTGAATCTCAATATTCAACTGCAGGCCAAATTCGTACTAGGAAAAGAGAATTCACTAGCAGACAGCTTAAGCAGAACTACCACGGATGCACACGAATGGATGCTGCATCCACACATCTTCAAACTCATAACAAAAAAATGGGGAATGCCAGAGATAGATCTGTTCGCCTCCCCACTCAACCACCAACTGAAGAAATTCTGCTCAAGGACATACCACCCACAAGCCTGGAGGGTGGACTCTCTCTCTTTCAGCTGGAATGCCCTAACAGTATATGCCTTTCCACCTCTCCCATTGATGTACAAGGTTCTACTGAAGATCAGGGAGGAACAGCCAAAGGTGATACTAATAGCTCTGGACTGGCCAAGACAACACTGGTACCCACTATTGAGAAGCATGTCTCAGGCAATTTCATGGCCTCTTCTTTTAACGCAGAACAATTTCAAGACCCTGCATCCCAACTTGAAAACATTGCAGCTAACTGCCTGGAAGATTCCTTAAAACCCAACCAAACTGTTTTATCTCAGTGGGTGAAGGACATTATCCTGGAGGCCCGCAGACCTTCCACAAGAAAGACATACTCAGCTAAATGGAAGAGATTTCTCAGTTGGAGCGCATCAAAGGGCACAGATGTCACAGTGGCAAACCTAGCACACATCCTAGAATACTTAGCAGAATTGTTCCACAATGGCCTGTCTTATTCTTCCATTAAGATTCATGCTTCAGCAATTTCAGCAGAATACAGTATGGATCCACCTATCTTCTCACACCCTCTTCTCAAACAATTTTTGAGGGGGATCAAAAATGTTAAACCCCTAAGAACCCCCCCCCCCCCTACCTGCATGGGATCTCAATTTTGTGCTGGAAAAATTGACACTACCTCCCTTTGAACCAGCAGCATCAGCAGACCTACAGTTTTTATCTTGGAAGACTGCATTCCTTCTGGCAATCACTTCAGCAAGAAGAGTATCTGAGTTACAGGCATTAATGGCAGTGCAGCCTTTTCTAATTTTTCACCAGGATAGAGTGTCACTGAGAACCAATCCTACTTTCATGCCAAAGGTGGTTTCCAGGGTATCCTTGAACCAAGCTATTCATTTGCCTACGTTCTTCCCTAACCCACAGAACAAAGGGGAAAAACTTTTGCACACCTTGGGTATACACAGACAACTACGCTACTATTTGGACAGAACTAAAACCAACAGAAAAACTGACCAACTTTTTGTAGCATATCCAACTGGGGTGCAAGGAAGAGCAATTTCCAAACAGACAATTTCAAAATGGATAGGAAATTGCATTCGCTTTTGCTACTCCTTTCATGGAAAGACAGTTCCTGAAAATATCAGGCCTCATTCCACAAGGGCCACAGCCACCACCACAGCTTTCCTATGAGGGGTGGCTACCAAGGACATTTTAGAAGCTGCTACTTGGAGCTCCGTGCATACATTTGCCAAGCATTACAATCTACCTTTATACTCCAGATCCCGAGCAGGGTTTGCAACTGCAGTACTGCAGGGGATCTTAACTACACCATCCTTCTCTTAGTACCTCCTCCCCCAGATTGGCTATGGTATTCTACCCATATGTTATGACTGCAGATGCATCCTTGAAGGACATAGCACAGTTTTGTACCTGCCATAAATGTAGATGTCCGATAGGTATGCATCTGCAGTCAGGATTACCCACCCTCCTTCCCCTCTGTGGTATTCCTAGGGTGCTTACCCCTCTATAAGCTAGCTGGAGGAATCTATTATGGTGTATTTGTTTGTATATATATGTATATAATTTGCTAATGTTTGGAAATTTTCAGCATTTGTCCAAATTTAGCCTTCCTAGAGGGCACCTGGCATCTGGGGCAAGAAAAACTGAGGAAAATGGCGTCGGCTGATGCCTTTATACCCCAGAAGTTCTGACGTCGGGGAAAGTGCGACATCATCCGAGGCCAGACCCAGACTTTGGAATCCGGCCGACCGAAGGGCTGCCTGAGGCAGGACAATCCATATGTTATGACTGCAGATGCATACCTATCGGACATCTACATTTATGGTAGGTACAAAACTGTACTTTCCTGCTTGGGATCTTAATTATGTTTTGGAAAAACTAACTTTACCTCCCTTTGAGCCTGCTGCTGCTTCGGATATCAAGTTCTTATCCTGGAAGACAGCTATTTTATTAGCTTTGACTTCTGCCAGAAGGGTGTCAGAGTTGCAAGCTCTCATGGCTGTGGAACCATACCTTATTTTCCACCAAGACAGAGTTGCCTTGAGGACCAATCCTGCATTTATGCCTAAGGTGATTTCTAAAGTGGCTTTAAATCAGACTATTCACCTTCCTACTTTCTTTCCAAAGCCTCAAAACAAAGGGGAAAGGATGTTACATTCATTGGACGTACACAGACAACTACGGTTTTACCTGGACAGAACTAAAGATTTCAGAAAATCTGATCAGTTGCTTATCTCTTATGCCTCCAGTTCTCTAGGCAAGGCTATTTCTAAACAAACTATTTCCAAATGGATTGCTCATGGGATAAGGTTTTGTTACTCTCACTTTGGGAAGCAGATTCCAGGTACTGTTAGAAGTCATTCTACTAGAGCAGCTGCCACTTCAGCAGCTTTTCTCAGAGGAGTTCCTACCAAGGACATTTTGGAAGCTGCCACTTGGAGTTCAGTGCATACTTTTTCTAAGCACTATAATCTCCCTTTGTATTCTAAGTCTAGGGCAGGTTTTGCCTCTGCTGTCTTGCAGGGTCTTCTGGCTGCCCCTTCTTCTGCATAACCTCCTCCCTCATCACAGCTTTGGGATTCAACCCTACAGTTATGACTGCAACAGTGAAACACAAAGAACATAGTACAGTTCTGTACACCTACCATAAATGTAGATGTTAGAGTGTCTTCACTGTTGCAGTCGGTGTTTCCCTCCCACCAATCCCCTCTTATTTTTTGCTTGTTCTATCTTCCTCGTCTTTTGTGGTGTATTTATGTTTCCTTTTTGGACACCTTTTGGTTACTTTGGGGGACTTCTGACATCTGGGGCAAGAAAGGCTGGAGAAGATGGCGTCGGCTGTCAGCTTTATACCTCTGCGTTCTGACGTCAGGGTACTTGCTGGTACAGCCGACGCCGTCCCAGACTTTGGAATTCTGGCCGACCTCGGGCTGCCTGCCGGCAGGAACACCCTACAGTTATGACTGCAACAGTGAAGACACTCGAACATCTACATTTATGGTAGGTGTACACAACTGTACTTTTTGCAGGGCCTTCTAGCCTCCTCTAACCCTGTTTGACTCCACCACCCAGCCTTAGCTTTGGGATTCTACCCAAGTGTGATGACTGCAGCAGGGTAACACGATGAACATAGTACAGTTTTGTACCTACCATCAATGTAGATGTTCGAGTGTTCACCCTGCTGCAGTCCAGGTTACCTTCCCTCCATCCCCTCTGATCTTCTGGCTAAATCTCTTCAATACCTTACTGATGTATTTGCTTATAGCTGAAGGGATTTTGTGTTTGTGCAGAGGTTACTCCATTTGGTACTAATTTCTGACCACCTTTTTGGGGGCACCTGACATCTATGGCAAGAAAAACTGAAGAAAATGGCGTTGGTTGCATTATATATACCCCTGGAGCACTGACGTCAGGGAAGAGGCGACAGCAACCGATGCCGGACCAAGACTTTGCAATTCCGGCCGACTGCGGGACCGCCTGACGACAGGATAACCCAAGTGTGATGACTGCAGCAGGGTGAACACTCGAACATCTACACTTATGGTAGGTACAAAACTGTACTGTTACCCACCCACCATCCCCCTTTCTTTGCTGGGACTTTTCTGTACTTATCTATCTTATACAACCTATGTGGTGTATTTGCTTGTAGATGAAGGTATTGTTTATTTTAGTGCATGCTTTTTTAAGCAATTTTTTTTAGCCTACCCTTTTGGGGGCACCTGACATCTGGGGATAGAAAAACTGAAGAAAATGGCGTCTGCTGCATCTTTTATACCCCTGGCGCACTGAAGTCAGGGAAGAGGAGACAGCAACCGACGCCGGTTCAGGACTTTGGAATTCAGGCCGACTGCGGTTTGCCTGCCAGCAGTATAACCCAAGTGTAATGACTGCAACAGTGAATACACTCGAATATCTACATTTATGGTAGGTCCACAACTCTACCGTCTGCAAGGCCTTATAGCCGCCCCTAATGCCAATGTTCTTCGTGTGTCACTGTTGCCGTCATTACATTTTGGTAATCCTGCTGTCAGGCTGCCCTCAGTCGGCCTGAATTCCAAAGTCCTGGGTCCTGCATCGGTTGCTGTCACCCCTTCCCTGACGTCAGGTCGTCAGGGGTATAAAAAATGCGGCCGACACCATTTTCTTTAGTCTTTCTTGCCGCGCGGTGCCCGAAGCAGAAGCAGTTTAACTACAAGTGCTGGTCGGCCGACTCCTGAGATTTTCGTGTTCGAGTTTCAGATCCGAATTCTTCCATAAAGCTAAGTACTCTGCTGGGGAAACTTTTTTCTTGCTCCAGACCGATGTCAGAAAAAGTTAATTGCATTTCTTGTGAGAAGCAAATACCTCTTAAGGATTTTCATTCTTACTGTATTCCTTGCCTATTCCTTGATCACAACGTTTCTGGTTGTCCGTTTTGTGCTAGATTTAACCAACCCACTATTAATTGTCAGTATGGTTTTGCTTTAAACTATTTTGGACGCTGATTTAATTATCCAGAAATGTCATCGGATAGCCATCCGACTACCAGAGTTCACAAAAGAATGCAAAGAAAAGGAATGAGATAGACAAGCGAGCTTCTAAGCCAGTCGCCGGTTCACCGGTCCTCAGTGAGGCGCTTTCGCAGCCCCTCACGCCTGCTACCTTAGAGTCACAGGCCGCTACCGACTCCCACGTGGAGTCGGCCATGGTGCTGGAAACCCAAGGTATTGGAGCCTTGGATATTCTCCCTTCAGATGGGTCCGGAGCCGCTGAGCAGGCACCGGCTTCTGAGGCTGTATTCAGACCTAAACATCTTTACATCAAACCGACTTCAGCTTCAAAGGCAAAGACTAAAGCACCTTCCAAAGCAAAGAAATAAACTCAAGAGCCACGTGGTCAGGCCTCTATGTCTAAAAAACAGATGATCAAAATGGCCGAAGACTTGATTACCTTGATCAGGCGTTCCGATCCCCCTCCTGATAAGAGGCCTAGGCAAGAGACTGACTATGAATCTTCAGATCAGGTTTCCATTTCTTCTGATGAGGAATATTCTCTTCCCCTCCTATGAGGATTCTGATGCTGAAGAATCTATACGTTCAGCTTCTCCTCCAGAGGAGTATTCTGTTGGGGAAACCTTACATTCCATGAGGGAGCATTTCCACTGGGAGAGCCAATATTTTTCAGAATCTAAAATGAGGCTCAGGGATTTCCTTTTACTACCTCAACACAAGCCACTAGCCATCCCACCTGTGTTAGACATTGTAGATGATGTGTTTTCGGAGTCTAGTCTTATACCTGACGTTTTGGTCCAGTGTCTCTTGCTGTCGCCTCCTCCCTGACGTCAGTGCGGCAGGGGTATATGAGATGCAGCCGACTCCATTTTCTTCAGTCTTTCTTGCTGCGTGGTGCCTGAAGCAAAAGAAGTTCGCAAGTGCCGGTCGGCCGTCTCCTGAGATTTTCTTTCCGAATCCAGAACGGAAGTCTTCTACAAAGCTAAGTACCCCGTCGGGGAAACTTTTTCTAGCCTCAGACCGATGTCAGTAAAAGTTAATAACTGTATTTCTTGTTAGAAGCAAATACCTCATAAGGATTTCCATTCTTATTGTATCCCATGCCTAGGTCCAGACCACGACATCACTGTTTGTTGGTTTTGTGCTAGGTTTAGCAAATGAACTATTAAACGTCGGTCTGATTTTGCCCGACATTATTTTGACAGAAAATTCAATTATACCATGCCGTTGGAACTTCCGGCGACCGGAATACATAAAAAGTCAAGGATAGGCATCCTAGGCCCAAAACTGACGACAAAGCCTCTTCTAGGCCAGTCGCCGGTTCTCCGGTTTTCAGCAAGGCGCCTTCGCAGCCCCTGACCGCTTCTGTAGAACCACAGGCCGCCTCTGACTCCCACGTGGAGATGGCTGGGCCTTCGGACGCACAAGTTATTCAACCTACCAAAACTAACACTTCAGAGGGATCCAGAGTAGCTGAGCTGCCCGCAGCTTCAAAGGGTGTTTTCAGACCTGCTCAGTTAAGCATTAAACCCTCTACTAAGTCTAAACCAGCTTTTAAATCTAAGAAATAAATACAGCATTCTTCAGCACAGGCCTCCATGCCTAAGAAACAAATGCTCAAAATGGCCGAAGACCTAATCACTCTGATCAGGAGGTCCCATCCCCCTCCTGATAAAAGGCCTAGACAGGATGCAGACTATGACTAATCCGACCAGGTGTCCATCTCTTAAGATTCATCCTCAGACCTAGGATATTCTTTATCCCTTTATGAGGATTCTGATGTTGAGGAGTCAATTCCATCAGCCTCTCCGCCGGAGGACTACTCCTTTGGGGAAACCTTGCATACCATGAGGGAGCATTTCCATTGGGAAGGCCAGGATTACTCAGAATCCAAGAAAAGGCTCAGAGACTTCCTTTTATTACCTCAACACAGACCCCTTGCTATTTCGCCAGTGTTAGATATTGTGGATGATGTGTATACTGAATCCAGCCTAAATCCTGATTCCTTACCTCCAGCCCCAGTTAAACCTGACAGATACTGCAGAGTCCCCGACTCTCACAAATTTCTGTACGAAAGCCCTGTTGCTGACCATGAAACTATTTCCCAGGGGCCCAAAGGGGTTAAGGCCTCATCAGCCAAGAATCCAGTTCCCTCTGACAGAGATTCCAGAGCATTAGACATATGGGGAAAGAAAGTATATAAGTCTGCAACTTTAGCAATGAGAGCATTAAATTGCCAGTTTCACATGCTAAAATATCAGCAGTTTCTACTGTCTCAGTTGAAACAAAAAATGCTTCCAGATTCCGATCCTTCTACTTTTAAAGAAATGCAGGATTTATTGCATACAGCTGAATAGATGGGAAACCATACTTTGCAATGTGGTTTTGACTCTTTAGAGGCTTCCTATAGAGCAGTCATTACAGGCTCTGTCGTTAGAAGACATGCTTGGTTAAAAGAACATACGTTACCAGACCATGTTAAAGCTAAATTATTGGATGCACCTTTGCAGCAGTATGTGTTATTTGGAGTTAAGGCAGAAGAGGTATTAAAGAAAATGGAGGATAAGGCAAAATCTATGCAAACGGTGAAAGATTTTTTACAGCTTCAGCCTCCTAGAGTTAGCAGAAATTGGCCAACTAAGAATTGGTCCTTTCCAGTTACAGACAGACCACAAAGGGGCAGATACAGACGTCCAAGAGGTAGAGCTCAACCACAGTGTTCCTACAGGCCTCGACAATGGGTTGCATCAGGCCAGAAAGAAGGGGAAGACAGGTCCCAGCCATATAAAAAGCAGCCCCAATGACTTCCCGCTACAGCTGCAAAACAACTCTCTCTTGGCAGCCCCCTTGGGAGGAAAACTGGCACTTTTTTATCACAATTGGTATACGAGCACCAAAGACAAATGGTTTCTCAACATTGTATCTCAAGGTTACAGGTTCCACTTTCGCACTCTGCCAAGGTTAAAAGGAATGCCACATCTGCCACCAAATCAATGGGCAGAGGCTCAAAAACAAATTACAGCACTCATGGATATGAGACATATTCAAAAGGTACCACCACAGGAACAAAGACAAGGGCTTTACTCAATACTCTTTCTAGTTCCCAGGAAGGAGGCCCATTCTGGATCTTTCTTCTCTAAACACTTACATGGATGTTCCGAAATTCAAAATGTTGACACTACAGCAGCTTCTTCCCATGCTGGGCAAGAAAGCTTGGCTCGTGACATTGGACTTCAAGGAGGCATATCTGCATGTCCCTATCAAACAAAATTGCAGAAGATACCTCAGATTCATAGCTGGTTCGATGCATTATCAATTCTCTGCACTGCCCTTTGGCTTATCTACTGCACCCAGGGTCTTCACAAAGTGCTTGGCACCAGTAATTGCATTTTGCAGACAGAAAGGAATTCAAATATATCCATACCTGGACGACTTCCTGATTCAAGCAGAGAGCAAGGACATTCTTCTAAAGCATCTGGTGTTTGTAAAAAAGTTAAGTTGCCTGAGGTACACAGTAAACGAAAATAAATCAAAACTAGGGCCCTCACAAGAGATAATATTCCTGGGTGCCAGCTTGAACACAACGGCCCAGATGGCTTATCTCACGCCAGACAAGCAAGGACAACTAACTCAATACTTTCAATTGATGGCAACAAAGACTCAACTCCCTGCAAGGAAAATTCTGCAGGCCTTGGGTTACATGGCATCTTGCATGCTACTAATTCCATATGCCAGACTGCATATGAGGAAGCTACAATGGTACCTAAAGAATGTATGGTCTCAACACTGTCAAAGTTTGGAAACAGTTATACCACTAATTCCTTGCCTTGAACAGGAGTTTCAGTGGTGGGCTCAAGCTTGTCACCTCAACAAACGACAGCCTTTTCCTCAACCCACAGCCAGGCAAACCCTGACAACAGATGCATCGGATTACGCCTGGGGAGCACACATGGCAGGCAACTGTATTCATACGCCTGGGGAGCACACATGGCAGGCAATTGTAAAGAGGGCAAGTGGCCTGCAGAGCAAAGGCATTTTCACATCAATCTAAAAGAGATGCTAGCTGTACAAAATGCACTTATAGCTTTCAGCGACCTGCTGCATCCAGGACAACTACTACTAAAGACAGACAACACTACAGTTATGTGATACATAAACAAGCAAGGGGGCACTCACTCCTACCCCCTCTGCAGGCAAGCCATGACCTTCTGGAACACAGCTCTATACTATCAAGTTCATCTGCAAGCACAATTCCTGCCAGGAGAGAAAAACACACTGGCAGACGACTTAATCAGAAACATCATGGATCCCCACGAATGGGAATTGAATCCACAGATATTCATAATGATAACACAGAAATGGTGGAGCCCGGATATTGATCTGTTTGTATCCCCAATGAACTGCCAGCTACAGAAATTCTGCACAAGGAGTTAGCATCCACAAGCATACAAAGTGGATGCTCTTTCATTCAGCTGGAAAAACCAAGTATACGCTTTCCCACCATTGCCTCTCCTGCCAGAGGTACTCGTAAAAGCCAGGCAAGAAGAGTAAAAAATTATTCTGATTGCTCCAGACTGGCCACGCCAGCACTGGTACCCAATCTTAACTTAGCACAAGGACCACCCAGGATTTTGCCTCAAATCCCACATCTGCTGACTCAGCACAACAATCGGATACTACACAGCCAGCTAAAGACCTTATTAATGGAAGAGATTCTGTGCCTGGAACCAAGCACACAGCCTTGACCCTCATGTTCCAAACATTCCTCAAATACTACAATATTTAACTGAGATGCTGGACAAAGGACTCTCCTTCTCATCCATCAAGATCCACGCCTCTGCCATCTCTGCTCATTACAACACGGATCCACCAATTTTTTTCTAATCCTTTGCTAAGACAGTACCTCAGAGGGGCTAAAAACATAAGACCGCCCGTAGAGCACCTACTCCAACTTGGGACCTCAACTTTGTTTTGGAAAAATTGACTTTTACCTCCTTTTCAGCCAGCTAAAACAGCAGAATTAAAATATATCTCTTGGAAAACTGCTCTACTCCTGGCAGTAACATCAGCACGAAGAGTTTCAGAATTACAGGCACTAATGACAGTGGAACCTTTCCTCATTTTCCACCAGGACAGGGGTGTCTTTTAGAACTAGCCCTACGTTTATGCCAAAGGTGGTAGCCAGTGTGGCTCTAAACCAAACTATTAATTTGCCAACTTTTTATCCAAAACCACAGAATAAGGGGGAGAGACTACTGCATTCCTTGGACATTCACAGGCAGTTACGCTTCTACTTGGACGAAACCAAAGCTTTCAGGAAATCTGAGCAATTATTGATAGCATATGCTGCAGGAGCACAGGGAAAAGCCATTTCAAAACAGACTATTTCAAAATGGATAGGACATTGTTTACGTTTCTGCTATATACACACCATGGGAAACCTGTACCTAGCAGCATTAGATCTCACTCCACTAGGGCAACAGCCACTTAAACTGCCTACCTCAGAGGAGTACCTACCAAGGATATTTTGGAAGCAGCAACTTGGAGTTCTGTGCATACCTTCACTAAGCATTACCATCTGCCTCTACACTCTAAATCCAGAGCTGGCTTTGCCACTGCAGTACTGCAGGGCCTTATAGCCACCCCTAATGCCTTATAGAACCAGCCACCCAACCTCAGCTTTGGGATTCTACCCAAGTGTAATGACTGCAGCAGTGTAACACGATGAACATAGTACAGATGTCCTTCAAGGATGCATCTGCAGTCATAACATATGGGTTGTCCTGCCTCAGGCAGCCCTGCGGTCGGCCGGATTCCAAAGTCTGGGTCTGGCCTCGGCTGATGTCACACTTTCCCCGACGTCAGAGCTTCTGGGGTATAAAGGCATCAGCCGACGCCATTTTCCTCAGTCTTTCTTGCCGTGCGCTGCCCGGTCGGTCAGATCCAGAGATTTCAGCTACCGAAGACTTCTAAAAAAGCTAAGTACCCCGTTGGGGACTCTTTCTTGCCTCAGCCGATGTCAGACAAAGTAAATAATTGTTTAACTTGTGGGAAACAAATACATCATAAGATTTCCATTCTTACTGCCTTCCTTGCTTAGGCCCAGAACACGACGTATCAGCTTGTTTAGCCTGTGCCTCCTTCAACCGATGGACTCTTAGAGGTCGGTCGGAGTTTGCAGAAGAGGTTTTTGGATCCGCTTTTGCATATAAAATGCCGTTGGAGACTCCGACTACACATTTAGCCAAAAAACGCAAGGAAAAGGACTGACACTCGCGGCCCGCGGTTTCGGCTGAAACCACGGTTAGGCCTGCCGCGAGTGTCTCTGTTTCGGCTGAAACCGAGTCCTCGGTTCTTACTTCTGCCGAAATCATACCTCTGACAACTGAGCCCAGAGAGGCCCCGGCTGAGTCGGCTACAGAAATCCCTACCGAAGAAACAAGCGCACAAGAATTGTCCGACACCATCCCATTGGATATCTCTACTCCTGCACGTGGGGCAGCTAGGCCCCCTGCTTCTATGTCTATTAAGACTTTCTCCAGGGCTAAAGCAGCTAAAATTTCAAAGGCTTTACCTGCAAAATCTACCTCTGAGACCTTCCTCAAGTTCTTAGATTCTCAGCCTTGCTGATGACCTTATATCTCTGATTAGGGGTTCCCAACCTCACCCAGACAGGGCCTCTCAACCTCCTCCTGACAAAAGGCCTAGGACTGAACCCCCTGAGCCTCTCTCCTCTGATTACTCCTCAGATAGATCTGATTTATCAGACCATCAGGAAGGGCCATACTCACCTTATGAGGATTCAGTTGCCGAAGACTCTATTCCTTCTGCCTCCCCTCCAGAAGAATTTTCCTTTGGGGAGACTTTACACTCAATGAGGGAACATTTTCAATGGCAGGGTCAGGATTTCTCTGATTCTAGAAAAAGACTTGGGACCTTTTTACACTTGCCACAGCACAGGCCTTTAGCCATACCACCTGTGCTAACAGTAGTTGATGATGCATATAATGTCAGTTCTGCCCTTGATTCTCTTCCCCCGGCCCCTGCCAAACCTGACAGATATTACAGGGTCCCGGATTCTCACTTACACTTGTATAAAGCCCATGCTGCAGACCCAGGAACTATTTCTCAGTGCCCAAAAGGTGTTGCAGCTACCACTGCCAAAAACCCCCTACCCTCTGAAAGGGAGTCAAGAGCATTAGAGAGATGGGGAAAAAAGGTTTATACATCAGCTACTCTTTCTGCCAGGGCTTTAAACTGTCAATTCCAAATGATACAGTACCAGGAATATTTGTTAGATCAGTTGAATAAAAAGCTTTCTTCTCCTCAACCTTTAGACCGTAAGTCCCTTCAGGATTTGGTACACAACTCTCAGCAGGTCAGTAATCATTTCTTAAAATGTGGCTATGATGCACTGGAGGCTTCATTTAGATGAGCTATGACTGGAGCAGTAATTCAAAGGCATGCCTGGCTAAAAGAGCAATCCTTGCCAGACCATGTCAAGGCTAAACTCCTAGATGCTCCAATGGAGAAACAAAGTTTATTTGGCTCCCCTGCACAGGAGATTCTAAAGAAAGTGGAAGAAAAAGCAAAATCTGTGCAAACAGTAAAGGATTTTCTGCAGGTCCAACCTCCGAGGTTCAGCAGAAACTGGCCTTCAAAGAATTGGTCCTTTCCAGACACCTCCAGAGCACAGAGGGGCAGGAATAGACGCCCAAGAGGCAGAGGTCAATCAAAGGGTGCCTACAGGGGACGTCAGAGGCAACCTGCCAACCAGAGGAGTACTGCCACAGCTACAACTACAACCACTTCCACAGGGCAGACACAATGACTTGACTCTGATTCCGCCTACCAGGGAACAAGTGGAAGCACCCTTGGGCGGAAAGTTGGCTTTATTTTCGAAAAATTGGCATTGCATTACAAAAGACAAATGGACATTGCAAACAATAGACAAAGGATACAGGTTTCACTTCCACACCTTACCAAAAAAGAACGGAATGCCAAACCTTCCACCAAACCAGAAGCCAGAGGCTCTAAGGCAAATCAACAGTTTACTTCAGATGAAAGCAATAGAAAGGGTACCGCCTATGGAACAAGGCCAAGGATTTTACTCCAGACTATTCCTTGTACCAAGAAAAGAAACCCAATGGAGGCCTATTCTTGACTTGTCCGCACTAAACACATATCTCATTGTGCCAAAATTCAAAATGCTGACCCTACAGCAACTTCTTCCCATGTTGGGCAAGGAGTCTTGGCTGGTGACTCTAGATCTCAAGGAGGCATACCTGCACGTCCCTATACGACCACATTGCAGAAGACACCTCAGATTTCTTGCAGGATCAGAGCATTATCAATTCTCAGCATTGCCCTTTGGCTTATGTACTGCGCCCAGAATATTCACGAAATGCCTGCTGGCATCAGTAATTCTACATTGCAGGCTTCAGGGAATTCAAATCTACCCATACCTGGACGACTGCCTAATACAAGCGGACAACAAGACAAAACTAATAAAGGATTTGGCCTATGTCATACACCTGTTACAGGCCTTGGGATACACAGTCAACTTCCAGAAGTCAAGACTAGTGCCATCCCAAAGGATAACATTTTTGGGTGCGGATCTGGACACAATAATTCAGATGGCTTTTCTCACAAGAAAAACAAAAGCATCTCCCAGTCTACTTCATGGCTTTGACAAGACAAACTCAGCTTACTGCAAGGAAAGTCCTGCAGGCCCTGGGTTGCATGGCATCCTGCATAATCTTGATCCCGCATGCCAGGCTGCATATGAGGAAATTACAATGGTACCTAAGGAATGTATGGTCTCAACACAGACACAGTCTAGAAACCATGATACCAATCATTCCATGCCTGAAGAAGGAATTCCTGTGGTGGGCTCAGGCCTGCCAGACCAACAGAGGGTTGCCTTTCAACAAACCACAACCAAAGCAGACCATCACCACGGACGCCACAGACCTAAGATGGGGAGCACACATGGAAGACAAGTGTATCCAAGGCCTATGGTCTCAAGACCAGCTGAACTTGCACATAAACCTAAAGGAGATGCTGGCAGTGAAGCATGCAATCGAGGCATTCAAATCATTCCTCCAGCAAGGACATCTGCTGATAAGGACAGACAATACCACAGTCATGTGGTACATAAACAAACAGGGAGGCACGCATTCATACCCTCTATGCTGGATGGCAATGGATCTGTGGAACCTAGGCCTGAATCTCAACATCCAACTGCAGGCCAAATTCGTACCAGGAAAAGAGAATTCGCTAGCAGACAGCTTAAGCAGAACTACCACGGATGCTCACGAATGGATGCTGCATCCACACATCTTCAAAATCATAACAAACAAATGTTGAATGCCAGAGATAGACCTGTTCGCCTCCCCACTCAACCACCAACTGAACAAATTCTGCTCAAGAGTATACCACCCACAAGTATGGAGGGTGGACTCCCTCTCTTTCAGCTGGAAGATCCTAACAGTGTATGCTTTTCCACCTCTCCCATTGATGTACAGAGTTCTACTGAAGATCAGTGAGGAACAGCCAAAGGTGATTCTGATAGCTCCAGACTGGCCAAGGCAGCATTGGTATCCGCTACTGAGAAGCATGTCTCGGACGAACCCATGGCCTCTACCCCTATGGCCTTTACTTCTAACGCAGAACAACTACAAGATCCTGCATCCAAACTTGAAAACACTGCAGCTAACTGCCTGGAAAATTGCTTAAAACAAAACCAAACTGTTTTATCTCAGAGGGTCAAGGACATTATCCTGGAGGCTCGCAGACCCTCCAGAAGAAAAACATACTCAGCAAAATGGAAAAGATTCCTCATTTGGAGTGCATCAAAGGGTACAAATGTCACACTGGCAAACCTAGCACACATCCTAGAAGACTTAGCAGAACTGTTCCACAATGGACTGTCCTATTCTTCCATTAAGATTCATGCTTCAGCAATTTCAGCAGGGTACAACATGGATCCTCCTATCTTCTCTCACCCTCTCCTCAGACAATTTTTAAGAGGGATCAAAAATGTAAAACCTCCAAGGAAACCTCCTCTGCCTACATGGGATCTCAACTTTGTGCTGGAAAAATTAACACTACCCCCTTTTGAACCAGCAGCATCAGCAGACTTACAGCTTTTATCTTGGAAAACTGCTTTCCTTCTAGCAATCACTTCAGCAAGAAGAGTATCCGAGTTACAGGCACTAATGGCAGTGCAGCCTTTCCTTATTTTCCACCAGGATAGAGTGTCTCTGAGAACCAATCCTACTTTCATGCCAAAGGTGGTATCCAGGGTATCCTTGAACCAAGCTATTCATTTGCCTACGTTCTTCCCTAACCCACAGAACAGGAGGGAAAAACTATTGCACACTCTGGATGTACACAGACAACTACGCTACTATCTGGACAGAACTAAAACCAGCAGAAAAACTGACCAACTTTTTGTAGCATATGCAACTGGAGTGCAAGGAAAAGCAATATCCAAACAGACAATTTCAAAATGGATAGGAAATTGCATTTGATTCTGCTACTCTTTTCATGGAAAGACAACTCCTGAAAATACCAGGCCTCACTCCACAAGAGCTACGGCCACCACTACAGCTTTCCTACGAGGGGTGGCTACCAAGGACATTTTAGAAGCTGCTACTTGGAGCTCCGTGCATACATTTGCCAAGCATTACAATCTACCTCTATACTCCAGATCCTGAGCAGGTTTTGCAACTGCAATTTTACAGGGGATCTTAACTACACCATCATTATCTTAGTACCTCCTCCCCCAGTTTGGCTATGGTATTCTACCCATATGTTATGACTGCAGATGCATCCTTGAAGGACATAGTACAGTTTTGTACTTACCATAAATGTAGATGTCTGATAGGTATGCATCTGCAGTCAGGATTACCCACCCTCCTTCCCCTCTGTGGTATTCCTAGGGTGCTTACCCCTCTTTCAGCTAGCTGGGGGAATCTATTATGGTGTATTTGTTTGTATGTATATATGTATATATATTTTGTTTGCTACTGTTTGGAATTTTCAACATTTAAACAAATTTAGCCTTTCTAGAGGGCACCTGGCATCTGGGGCAAGAAACACTGAGGAAAATGGCGTCGGCTGATGCCTTTATACCCCAGAAGCTCTGACGTCGGGGAAAGTGCGACATCAGCCGAGGCCAGACCCAGACTTTGGAATCCAACCGACCGCAGGGCTGCCTGAGGCAGGACAACCCATATGTTATGACTGCCGATGCATACCTATCGGACATCTACATTTATGGTAGGTACAAAACTGTACTTTTTGTACCTGCCATAAATGTAGATGTTTGAGTGTATACACTGCTGCAGTCCAGGTTACCCTCCCTCCTTCCTCTCTTACTTGCTGGTACGTACCTATGTCTTCTACCCTTTACTACCTATGGGGAGTATTTGGTGGTAGCTGAAAGTTGATTGCTTTTATTATGTATGTTTTATTAGCAATTGGAATTGCATACCTATTTGGGGGCACCTGACATCTGGGGCAAGAAAAAACTGAAGAAAATGGCGTCGGCTGCATCTTGTATACCCCTGCCGCACTGACGTTAGGGAGGAGGCGACAGCAACCGATGCCGGACCAAGACTTTGGAACTCAGGCCGACTGGGGAACCGCCTGACGGCAGAATAACCCAAGTATAATGACTGCAGCAGTGTATACACTCGAACATCTACATTCATGGTAGGTACCAAACTGTACTTTCCTGACTCTCATGAAATCCTTTTTAGAAACCCTGCTGCAGACCCAGAAACTATTTCTCAGGGTCCCAAAGGAGTTAAGGCTTCCGCTGCAAAAAACCCTACCCCCTCTGACAGAGATTTTAGGGCACTGCATAGATGGGGAGAAAAGGTTTACACGTCTCCTACCCTTGCTATACGGGCCTTAAACTGTCAGTTTCATATGCTCAAATATCAGCAACATGTCATGGCATTGGTTAAACAGAAAATGTTGTTAAACTCTGAATGTGCAGAAAACAGGGAAATGCAGGATTTATTGCATGCAGCTGAACAAGTTGGAAAGCATACTTTGCAATGTGGTTTTGATTCTTTAGAGGCCTCCTGCAGGGCCGGCGTTACAGGTTCTGTAATTAGGAAGCATGCTTGGTTAAAGGAACAAAATCTGCCTGATCATGTTAAAGTTAATTTATTAGATGCACCTTTACAGAATGATACTTTGATTGGTGTTAAGGTAGAAGAGGTGTTAAAGAAAATGGAGGACAAAGCAAAATCTATGCAAACGGTCAAAGATTTTTTACATATACAGCCACCTAGGTTTAGTAGACACTGTCCAACAAAGAATTGGCCCTTTGCTGTGTCAGACCGACCTCAAAGGGGCAGAACCAGACGTCCTAGAGGCAGATCGCAGGCGCAAGGTTCAATCCGCTCAAAACAGTGTGGGGCTTTTACCTCCAAAGTTGGAGAAGACAAATCACAGCCATTCAGGAAACAGTCCCAATGACTTCCCCCTGCCTGCACCAAGCACTTATCTCCTGGCAGCACCCTTAGGAGTAAAATTAGCAGTTTTTTTCTCAAAATTGGCACATTATAACCCAGGACAAGTTTGTCTTAAATATGTCACAGGGCTACAAGTTCCATTTCCATACCCTGCCAAAGGCAAACGACTGGCCACATCTGCCAAAAAATCAGTGTGCAGAGGCACAAAAACAAGTCTCATCCCTCATGCACATGGGGGCCATTCATCTAGTACCAGAGCAGGGACAAGGATTTTACTCTACTGTTCTTGGCACCCCGAAAGGACAAGGTCTGGAAGCCAATACTGGACCTATTTTGAACACATTCCTGGATATACCAAAATTCAAAATGTTGACTTTGCAGCAGCTTCTGCCCATGCTGGGCATGAACACTTGGCTGGTGACTTTAGACCTAAAAGAGGCATACCTGCATGTCTCAATCAGACAAATATGCAGAAGATACCTCAGATTCAAGGCTGGCTCAATGCATTACCAATTCTCTGCTCTGCCCTTTGGCTTATCTACTGCGCCCAGGGTCTTTGCAAAGTGCCTGGCACCAGTAATTGCATTCTGCAGACAGAGGAATACAAATATATCCTTACTTGGACAACTGTTTAATTCAAGCAGAGAACAAGGACAATGTCCTTCAAGAATGCAACTGCAGTCATAACATATGGGTTGTCCTGCCTCAGGCAGCCCTCGGTCGGCCGGATTCCAAAGTCTGGATCCGGCGTCGGCTGTTGTCGCCTCCTCTCCGACGTCACAACGGCTGGAGTATAAAGGCATCGGCCGACGCCATCTTCAGTCTTTCTTGCCGCGCGGTGCCCGAAGCAGAAGCAGTTCGCAAGTGTCGGTCGGTCAGCTCCTGTGTTTTCAGTTACCGAAGTCATCTAAAAGCCAAGTACCCCATTGGGGAACATTTTTTCTTGCCTCAGCCGATGTCAGAACAAGTTGAGAAAGTTAATAATTGTTTGTCTTGTGGTAAACAAATACCTCGTAAGAACTTCCATTCTTACTGCCTCCCTTGCCTGGGCCCAGACCACGACGTCTCGGCCTGTGCTGCCTGTGCTTGCTTTAATAAGCGCACTCTCAGGCGCCGGGCATAATTTGCCAAAGACTTTTTCGGCGAATCCTTCGCTTATATCATGCCGTCGGAACAACCGACAACACAAATTTCCAAAAAGCATAATGACCGGGACCAACATCCACGTCCCGCGTCCTCTACTGATATTTCTCCTAAGCCCTCTGCGAGTGCTTTGGCCCCTTCGGAAGTGGTAATTCAACCGCTCCAGGCCAACACAGCGGTAACGCATCCTTCGGTCCCGGAGACTACACCAGTGCCTGTTATTGATTTTCCTCCAGAAACCGGAGTTCTGGATCTACCCAACACCATTCCCGTGGACAAGGTTACTCCTGCACGTGGTGCAGCTAGGCCTCCTGTATCCATGTCCATCAAGGCCTTTGCATGTGCCAAGGCCGCCAGCCAGGCCAAGGCCCATCCTAAACCTTCTGTCCAGGCCCCTTCTTCTGAAAAGCAAATCATGTCTCTTGCTGCAGACCTCATCTCTCTTATCAGGGGGTCTCAGCCTCACCCAGACAGAGGTTCTCAACCGCCTGCAGAGAAAAGGCCTAGAACTGAGCAGGCTGACAACCCCTCTTCAGATGAAGCCTCTGGGGATTCTGAGCATTCAGATACACAAGAAGAATCCTTCCAGGCCTATGAAGACTCTGATGCTGAGGAGTCAGTTCCCTCTGCCTCTCCTCCAGAGGATTTTTCATTCGGTGAAGTCCTCCATGCTATGAGGGAGCATTTTAAGTGGCAGGGTCAGGAATTTTCTGATTCTAGGAAAAGGCTACGTACCTTCCTCAAGTTACCCCAGCACAGGCCTTTAGCTATCCCTCCAGTTATGGATGTCCTGGATGATGTTATCTCCGACTCCAGTGCTAACCCTGAATGTCCTTCAAGGATGCATCTGCAGTCATAACATATGGGTTGTCCTGCCTCAGGCAGCCCTCGGTCGGCCGGATTCCAAAGTCTGGGTCTGACCCCGGCTGATGTCGCACTTCACCCGATGTCATAGCTCCTGGGTTATAAAGGCATCAGCCGACGCCATTTTCCTTAGTCTTTCTTGCCGCGTGGTGCCCGAAGCAGAAGCTGTTCGCAAGTGCCGGTCGGTCAGATCCAGAGATTTCAGCTACCGAAGACTTGTAAAAAAGCTAAGTACCCCGTTGGGGACTCTTTCTTGCCTCAGCCGATGTCAGAAAAAGTAAATAATTGTTTAACTTGTGGGAAACAAATACCTCATAAGGATTTCCACTCTTACTGCCTTCCTTGCTTAGGCCCAGACCACGACGTATCAGCTTGTTTAGCCTGTGCCTCCTTCAACCGGACACTTAGGCGTCGGTCGGAGTTTGCAGAAGAGTTTTTTGGTCCCGCTTTTGCATATAAAATGCCGTCGGAGACTCCGACTACTCATTTAGCTAAAAAACGCAAGGAAAAGGACTGACACTCGCGGCCCACGGTTTCGGCTGAAACCACGGCTAGGCCTACCGAGAGTGTCTCGGTTTCGGCTGAAACCGAGTCCTCGGTCCTTCCTTCGGCCGCAAGCATGCCTCTGAACACAGAGGCCTCAGAGGCCCCGGTTGAGTCAGCTACAGTAATTCCTACCGAAGAAGCAGGCACACAAGAATTGTCCGACACCATTCCGTTGGACATTTCTACTCCTGCACGTGGGGCAGCTAGACCCCCTGCTTCTATGTCTATTAAGGCCTTCTCCAGGGCTAAAGCAGCTAAACTTTCCAAGGCCTTACCTACAAAAGCTCCCCCTCACAGACCTTCCTCAAGTTCTCAGATTCTCAGCCTCGCTGAGGACCTTATTTCTTTGATCAGGGGACCCCAACTTCACCCAGACAGGGCCTCACAACCCCCTCCTGAAAAAAGGCCTAGGACTGAACCCCCTGAACCTCTTTCCTCTGACTATTCCTCGGATGGATCAGATATATCACACCATCAGGAAGGACCATACTCACCTTATGAGGATTCGGATGCAGAAGACTCCATTCCTTCTGCCCCCCCCCCCCCAGAAGAATTTTCATTTGGGGAAACTCTACATTCAATGAGGGAACATTTCCAATGGCAGGGTCAGGATTTTTCTGATTCTAGGAAAAGGCTAAGGACTTTTTTACACTTACCACAGCATAGGCCTCTAGCCATACCACCTGTACTATCAGTTGTTGATGATGCATACAATGATGCCTGTTCAGCCCCTGAATATCCTTCAAGGATGCATCTGCAGTCCTAACATATGGGTTGTCATGCCTCAGGCAGCCCTTCGGTCGGCCGGATTCCAAAGTCTGGGTCTGGCCTCGGCTGATGTCGCACTTCACCCGACGTCATAGCTGCTGTGAATTGGGTATAAAGACATCAGCCGACGCCATTTTCCTCAGTCTTTCTTGCTGCGCGGTGCCCGAAGCAGAAGCTGTTCGCAAGTGCCGGTCGGTCAGATCCAGAGATTTCTACTACCGAAGACTTCTAAAAAGCTAAGTACCCCGTTGGGGACTCTTTCTTGCCTCAGCCGATGTCAGAAAAAGTAAATAATTGTTTAACTTGTGGGAAACAAATACCTTATAAGGATTTCCACTCTTACTGCCTTCCTTGCTTAGGCCCAGACCACGACGTCTCATCTAGCCTGTGCTCCCTTCAACCGACGGACACTTAGACGTCTGTCGGAGTTTGCAGAGGAGTTTTTTGGTCCCGCTTTTGCTTACAAAATGCCGTCGGAGACTCCGACTTCACAATTAGCTAAAAAGCGTAAGGAAAAGGACCGACACTTTCGGCCCACGGTTTCGGCGAAACCACGGTTAAGCCAACGAGTGTCTCTGTTTCGCTGAAACCGAGTCCTCGGTTCTTCCTTGAAGCATGCCTCCGATAGCTGAGGCCTCACACAGCATGGCAGAATCTACTACTGAAATAACCCCTGCTGTAGCAGCCACCCAGGATTTATCAGATACTATTCCTTTAGACATATCTACCCCTGCGTGGAGCTGCTAGGCCCCTGCATCTATGTCTATCAAGGCTTTTCTGGGGCTAAAGCATCTAAATCTTCTAAGGCCTTGCCTGCAAAACCCCCACAGGCCTACCTCTAGTTCCCAAATGCTCAGCCTGGCTGAGGATCTCATTTCTTTGATCAGGGGATCCCAACCTCACCCAGACAGGGCCTCTCAACCCCCTCCAGAGAAGAGGCCTAGAGCAGAGCCCCCGGATCCTATTTCTACAGACTATTCCTCGGATGATTCAGAAAACTCAGATCCTCCAGAAGGCCCATATTCTCCGTATGAGGATTCTGATGCAGAAGACCCCATTCCTTCTGCCTCTCCTCCTGAGGAATTTTCTTTTGGGGAAACCTTACATGCTATGAGAGAGCATTTTCAGTGGCAGGGCCAGGATTTTTCAGATTCAAGGAAAAGGCTAAGGACATTTTTACATTTACCACAGCATAGGCCTTTAGACATTCCTCCAGTACTTACAGTTGTTGATGATGCATATAATGATGCTTGTACTGCCCCTGACTCTCTTCCCCGGCCCCTGCCAAGCCCGACAGATATTACAGGGTCCCGGACACACACTTTCACTTGTATAAGGCTCCTATTGCAGATCCTGAAACCATTTCACAGGGCCCCAAAGCTGTAGCAGCTGCCTCTGCCAAAAACCCCCTCCCCTCTGAAAGAGAATCTAGAGCATTAGAGATGGGGTAAAAAAGTTTATACTTCTGCTACTCTTTTGGCTAGGGCCTTAAACTGTCAATTCCACATGATTCAGTATCAGGAATTTTTGTTAGACCAGCTAAATAAAAAACTGTCCTCTCCTGAACCTATAGACCGTAAGTCCCTTCAGGATTTGGTACATAACACTCAGCAGGTCAGTAATCATTCCTTAAAATGCGGCTATGATGCACTGGAGGCTTCCTTTAGATCAGCTATGACTGGAACAGTGATTAGAAGGCATGCATGGTTAAAAGAACAATCCTTACCAGACCATGTAAAGTCAAAGGTTCTAGATGCTCCCATGGAGAAACAAAGTTTGTTTGGCTCCCCTGCACAGCAAGTGCTAAAGAAGGTGGAAGAAAAAGCAAAATCGGTCCAAACAGTCAATGATTTCTTACAGGTCCAGCCTCCGAGGTTTAGTAGAAATTGGCCTTCGAAGAATTGGTCCTTTCCAGACACCTCCAGAGCACAGAGAGGCAGAAATAGACGCCCAAGAGGCAGAGGTCAATCCAGAGGTGCCTACAGGGGACGTCAGTGGCAGCCTAACAACCAGAGAAGTACTGCCACAGATCCAGCTACGACCACTTCTACAGGACAGGCACAATGACTTGGCTCTGATACCGCCTACCAGGGAACAACTGGAAGCACCCTTAGGCGGAAAGCTAGCCTTATTTTCCGTAAACTGGCATTACATTACAGGAGACAAATGGATTTTACAGACAATAGACAAAGGCTACAGGTTTCACTTCCACACTCTACCAAAAAAGAGATGAAAGCCAAACCTACCACCAAACCAAAAAACAAACGCTCTAGAACAAATCAACCATCTACTAAGGATGAGAGCTATAGAAAAGGTACCTCCTATGGAACAAGGGCAAGGATTTTACTCCAGACTTTTCCTGGTAACAAGAAAAGAAAACCAATGGAGGCCTATTCTTGACCTGTCCGCTCTAAACACATATCTCATTGTTCCAAAATTAAAAATGCTGACCCTACAGCAACATCTTCCCATGCTGGGCAAGGAGTCTTGGCTGGTGACTCTAGATCTCAAGGAGGCATACCTGCACGTCCCTATACGACCAGATTGCAGAAGATACCTCAGATTTCTTGCAGGATCAGAGCATTATCAATTCTCAGCATTGCCCTTTGGCTTATCTACTGCGCCCAGAGTATTCACGAAATGCCTGGCATCAGTAATTGCTCATTGCAGGCTTCAGGGAATTCAGATTTATCCATACCTGGACGACTGCCTAATACAAGCGGACAACAAGACCAAATTAACAAAAGATTTGGAAAAGGTTATACAACTACTGCAAGCCCTGGGATACACAGTCAACATGAAAAAGTCAAGGCTGGTACCATCCCAAAGGATAACATTCTTGGGTGCAGAACTGGACACATCAAATCAGATGGCATTTCTCACAGCAGAAAAGCAAAAGCAACTACCACTTTATTTCATGGCATTAACAACACAGAACCAGCTTACAGCAAGGAAAGTCCTGCAAGCCCTGGGTTACATGACATCCTGCATAATATTGATTCCACATGCCAGGCTGCATATGAGAAAGTTGCAATGGTACCTAAGGAATGCATGGTCTCAACACAAGCACAGTCTAGAAGCCCAGATTCCAATAATACCATGCCTAAAACAAGAATTCCTGTGGTGGGCTCAGGCCTGTCAGTTGAACAGAGGACTGCCTTTCCACAAACCTCACCCAAGCCAGACTATCACCACGGATGCCTCAGACCTAGGCTGGGGGGCACACATGGTGGGCAAGTGTATACAAGGCCTATGGACACAAGACCAGCTGAACCTACACATAAATCAAAAACAGATGCTGGCAGTGAAACAGGCACTTCAGACATTCAGACCTTTTCTTCAACAGGGTCATTTGCTGATAAGGACGGACAACACCACAGTCATGTGGTATATCAACAAACAGGGAGGCACGCACTCATACCCTCTATGCCGGATGGCAATGGACCTGTGGAATGTGGCCCTGAACCTCAACATTCAACTCCAGGCCAAATTTGTGCCAGGAAAAGAAAATATACTAGCAGACACCTTAAGCAGAACTACCACGGATGCCCACGAATGGATGCTGCATCCGGACATCTTCAAAACCATTACAAAGAAATGGGGACTACCAGAAATAGACCTGTTCGCATCCCCACACAACCACCAATTAAGGAAATTCTGCACAAGGACATACCACCCACTTGCTTGGAAGGTGGACTCCCTATCCTTCAGTTGGGAAAACCTGACAGCATATGCATTCCCACCTCTTCCTTTGATGCACAAAGTGCTACTGAAGATCAAAGAAGATCACCCAAGGATCATCCTGATAGCTCCAGACTGGTCGAGGCAGCATTGGTACCCGCTACTGAGGAGCATGTCTCGGACACACGCATGGCCTCTACCTCTAGTTCCTTTACTGCTAACACAGAACAACTACAAGATCCTACATCCAAACTTGAAAACACTACAGCTAGCTGCTTGGAATATTACATAAAGCAAAATATCCCAGATTTATCTCAGAGGGTTAAAGACATTATCCTGGAGGCTCGCAGACCCTCCACAAGGAAGACTTATTCAGCCAAATGGAAAAGATACCTCATTTGGAGTGCAGCAAAAGGAGAAAATGTATCATTAGCAAGCATAGCTAACATCCTGGAATACTTAGCAAAACTTTTCCACAATGTCCTGTCTTACTCCTCCATTAAGATTCATGCATCAGCAATTTCAGCAGAATACAACATGGATCCTCCAGTCTTCTCTCATCCTCTACTCAGGCAGTTTCTGAGAGGAATTAAAAATGTAAAGCCTCCAAGGAAGCCACCTTTGCCTACATGGGACCTTAACTTTGTGTTGGAAAAGTTAACACTTCCCCCTTTTGAACCAGCAGCAACAGCAGAATTACAATTCTTATCTTGGAAAACTGCTTTCCTGCTTGCAATTACTTCAGCAAGAAGAGTTTCTGAATTACAGGCATTAATGGCAGTACAGCCCTTTCTTATCTTCCATCAGGATAGAGTGTCCTTGAGAACTAACCCTACTTTTATGCCAAAAGTGGTCTCCAGGGTATCATTGAACCAAGCAATGCATCTACCAACATTCTTCCCCAACCCACAGAACAGGGGGGAAAGACTACTACATACCTTGGATGTGCACAGGCAATTGCGCTACTATCTGGACAGAACCAAGACCAACAGAAAAACTGACCAGCTTCTGGTAGCATATGCAACAGGAATGGAAGGAAGAGCAATTTCAAAACAGACAATCTCAAAATGGATAGGAAATTGCATTAGATTTTGTTACTCTTTTCATGGAAAGACATCTCCAGAAAACATCAGACCTCACTCCACAAGGGCTACAGCCACTACTACAGCTTTCCTACGAGGAGTGGCAACCAAAGACATTTTAGAAGCTGCTACTTGGAGCTCCGTGCATACATTTGCCAAGCATTATAATCTACCTTTATACTCCAGATCCCGAGCAGGTTTTGCAACTGCTGTTTTGCAAGGGATCTTAGCTACACCATAATCATCTTAGTGCCTCCTCCCACAGTTTGGCTATGGTATTCTACCCATATGTTAGGACTGCAGATGCATCCTTGAAGGACATAGTACAGTTTTGTACCTACCATAAATGTAGATGTCCGAGAGGTATGCATCTGCAGTCAGGCTTACCCACCCTCCTTCCCTCTGTGGTACTCCTAGGGTATTTGCCCATCTTGTAGCTAGCTGGGGGAATCTATTATGGTGTATTTGTTTGTATATATGTATATACATGTTTATATTGTTTGCTCTCTACTGTTTGGAATCATTTGCATTTATCCAAATTTAGCCTTCCTAGAGGGCACCTGGCATCTGGGGCAAGAAACACTGAGGAAAATGGCGTCGGCTGATGCCTTTATACCCAATTCACAACAGCTATGACGTCGGGTGAAGTGCGACATCAGCCGAGGCCAGACCCAGACTTTGGAATCCGGCCGACCGAAGGGCTGCCTGAGGCAGGACAACCCATATGTTAGGACTGCAGATGCATACCTCTCTGACATCTACATTTATGGTAGGTACAAAACTGTACTTTCTCTTCCCCCGGCCCCTGCCAAACCTGACAGATATTTCAAGGTCCCGGATTCTCATTTCCACTTGTACAAGGCCCACGCTGCAGACCCAGAAACCATTTCTCAGGGTCCCAAGGGTGTTGCAGCTGCCTCTGCCAAAAACCCCCTACCCTCTGAAAGAGAATCAAGAGCATTAGAGAGATGGGGTAAAAAAGTTTATACATCTGCTACTCTTTCTGCCAGGGCTTTAAACTGTCAATTTCACATGATACAGTACCAGGAATTTTTGTTAGATCAACTGAATAAAAAGCTTTCCTCTCCTGAACCTTTAGACCGTAAGTCCCTTCAGGAGTTGGTACATAATTCTCAACAGGTCAGTAATCATTTTTTAAAATGTGGCTATGATGCACTGGAGGCTTCATTTAGATCAGCTATGACTGGAGCAGTGATTCGAAGGCATGCCTGGCTAAAAGAGCAATCCTTGCCAGATCATGTTAAGTCTAAACTCCTAGATGCCCCTATGGAGAAACAAAGTTTATTTGGCTCCCCTGCACAGGAGGTACTAAAGAAATTGGAAGAAAAAGCAAAATCTGTGCAAACAGTCAAGAATTTTCTGCAGGTCCAACCTCCGAGGTTCAGCAGAAATTGGCCTTCAAAGAATTGGTCCTTTCCAGACACCACCAGAGCACAGAGAGGCAGAAATAGACACCCCAGAGGCAGAGGTCAATCAAGGGGTGCCTACAGGGGCCGTCAGTGGCAACCTGACAACCAGAGGAGTGCCTCCACAGCTACGGCTGCATCCACTTCCACAGGACAGACACAATGACTTGGCTCTTTTTCCGCCTACCAGGGTACAATTGGAAGCACCCTTGGGCGGAAAGTTAGCTTTATTTTCAAAAAACTGGCATTGCATTACAGGAGACAAATGGACTTTGCAAACAATAGACAAAGGCTACAGGTTTCACTTCCACACTTTACCAAAAAAGAGAGGAATGCCAAACCTTCCACCAAGCCAGAAGTCAGAGGCTCTAAAACAAGTCATCAACTTACCAAGGATGAGAGCAATAGAAAAGGTACCATCTATGGAACAAGGACAAGGATTTTACTCCAGACTATTCCTTGTACCAAGAAAAGAAACTCAATGGAGGCCTATTCTCGACTTGTCCGCACTGAACACATATCTCATTGTACCAAAATTCAAGATGCTGACCCTACAGCAACTTCTTCCCATGTTGGGCAAGGAGTCTTGGCTGGTGACTCTAGATCTCAAGGAGGCATACCTGCACGTCCCTATACGACCAGATTGCAAAAGACACCTCAAATTTCATGCAGGATCAGAGCATTATCAATTCTCAGCATTGCCCTTTGGCTTATCTACTGCGCCCAGAGTATTCACGAAATGCCTGGCATCAGTAATTGCACATTGCAGGCTTCAGGGAATTCAAATCTACCCATACCTGGACGACTGCCTAATACAAGTGGACAACAAGACAAAAATAATAAAGGATTTGGCCTATGTCATACAACTGCTGCAAGCTTTGGGATACACAGTCATCATACAAATGTCAAGACTAGTGCCATCTCGAAGGATAACATTTTTGGGTGCGGAACTGGACACAATAACTCAGATGGCTTTTCTCACAGAAGAGAAACAAAAACAACTTCCAGTCTACTTCACGGCATTGACAAGACAAACTCAGCTTACTGCAAGGAAAGTCCTGCAGGCCCTGGGTTACATGGCATCCTGCATAATCTTGATACCACATGCCAGACTGCATATGAGGAAATTACAATTGTACCTAAGAAATGTATGGTCTCAACACAGACACAGTCTAGAAACCATGATACCAATCATTCCATGCCTGAAAAAGGAATTCCTGTGGTGGGCTCAGGCCTGCCAGTCCAACAGAGGGTTGCTTTTCCACAAACCACAATCAAAGCAGACCATCACCACGGACGCCTCAGACTTAGGCTGGGGCGCACACATGGAAGACAAGTGTATCCAAGGCCTATGGTCCAAAGACCAGCTGAATCTACACATAAATCTAAAGGAGATGCTGGCAGTAAAACATGCAATAGAGGCATTCAAATCATTCCTTCAGCAAGGACACCTGCTGATAAGGATGGACAATACCACAGTCATGTGGTACATCAACAAACAGGGAGGCACGCATTCCTACCCTTTATGCCGGATGGCAATGGAGCTGTGGAACCTAGGCCTGAATCTCAACATTCAACTGCAGGCCAGATTCATACCAGGAAAAGAGAATTCACTAGCAGACAAATTAAGCAGAACTACCACGGATGCTCACAAATGGATGCTGCATCCAGATATCTTCAAAACCATAACAAAGAAATGGGGAATGCCAGAAATAGACCTGTTCGCCTCCCCACTCAACCACCAACTGAAGAAATTCTGCTCAAGAGAATACCACCCACAAGCCTGCAGGGTGGACTCCCTTTCTTTCAGCTGGAAGGCCCTGACAGTTTATGCTTTCCCACCTCTCCCATTGATGTACAAAGTTCTACTGAAGATCAGGGAGGAAAAGTCAAAGGTAATTCTGATAGCTCCAGACTGGCCAAGGCAACATTGGTATCTGCTACTGAGAAGCATGTCTCGGACGAACCCATGGCCTCTACCTCTATGGCCTTTACTTCTAACACAGAACAACTACAAGACCCTGCATCCAAGCTTGAAAACGCTGCAGTTAACTGCCTGGAAAATTGCATAAAACAAAATCAACCTGTTTTATCTCAGAGGGTCAAGGACCTTATCCTGGAGGCTCGCAGACCCTCCACAAGGAAAACACACTCAGCCAAATAGAAGAGATTCCTCGTTTGGAGTGCATCAAAGGGAACAGATGTCACGCTTGCAAACCTAGCACACATCTTAGAATACTTAGCAAAACTGTTCCACAATGGCCTGTCGTATTCTTCCATTAAGATTCATGCTTCAGCAATTTTAGCAGAGTACAACATGGATCCTCCTATCTTCTCTCATCCTCTCCTCAGACAATTTCTAAGAGGGATCAAAAATGTAAAACCTCCAAGGAAACCACCTCTGCCTGCATGGGATCTCAATTTTGTGCTGGAAAAATTAACACTTCCCCCTTTTGAACCAGCTGCATCAGCAGACCTACAGTTCTTATCTTGGAAAACTGCCTTCCTTCTAGCAATCACTTCAGCAAGAAGGGTATCCGAGTTACAGGCATTAATGGCAGTACAGCCTTTGCTTATCTTTCACCAGGATAGAGTGTCTCTGAGAACCAATCCTACTTTCATGCCAAAGTTGGTATCCAGGGTATCCTTGAACCAAGCTACTCATTTACCTACCTTCTTCCCTAACCCACAGAACAGGGGGGAAAAGCTACTACACACCCTAGATGTACATAGACAACTGCACTACTACCTGGACAGAACTAAGACCAGCAGAAAAACTGACCAGCTTCTGGTAGCATATGCAACAGGAGTGCAAGGAAAAGCAATTTCCAAACAGACAATTTAAAAATGGATAGGAAATTGCATTCGATTCTGTTACTCTTCATGGAAAGACAACTCCTGAAAATATCAGGCCTCACTCCACAAGGGCTACAGCCACCACTACAGCTTTTCTACGAGGAGTGGCTACCAAAGGCATTTTAGAAGCTGCTACTTGGAGCTCCGTGCATACATTTGCCAAGCATTACAATCTTCCTTTATACTCCAGATCCCGAGCAGGCTTTGCAACTGCAGTTTTATAAGGGATCTTAACTACACCATCCTTATCTTAGTGCCTCCTCCCCCAGTTTGGCTATGGTATTCTACCCATATGTTATGACTGCAGATGCATCCTTGAAGGACATAGTACAGTTTTGTACCCACCATAAATGTAGATGTCCGATAGGTATGCATCTGCAGTCAGGATTACCCACCCTCCTTCCCCTCTGTGGTATTCCTAGGGTGCTTACCCCTCTTTCAGCTAGGTGGGGGAATTTATTATGGTGTATTTGTTTGTATGTATATATATATGTATATATATATATATATATATATATATATATATTTTGTTTGCTACTGTTTGGAATTTTCAGCATTTATCCAAATTTAGCCTTCCTAGAGGGAACCTGGCATCTGGGGCAAGAAACACTGAGGAAAATGGCGTCGGCTGATGCCTTTATACCCCAGGAGCTATGACGTCGGGTGAAGTGCGACATCAGCCGAGGCCAGACCCAGACTTTGGAATCCGGCCGACCGAGGGCTGCCTGAGGCAGGACAACCCATATGATGTCCTTCAAGGATGCATCTGCAGTCCTTACAAATGGGTTGTCCTGTCGTCAGGCAGCCCTTCGGTCGGCCGGATTCCAAAGTCTGGGTCTGGCTCGCTGGTGTCGCACTTCACCCGTCATCTGCTGGTCTTCGGTATAAAGGCATCAGCCGACGCCATTTTCCTCAGTCTTCTTGCGGCGTGGCTCAAGCAGAAGCTGTTCGCAAGTGCCGGTCTGTCAGATCCAGAGATTACTACTACCGAATACTACGAAGACTTCTAAAAGCTAAGTACCCGTTGGGGACTCTTTCTTGCCTCAACCGATGTCAGAAAAAGTGAATAACTGTTTAACTTGTGGGAAACAAATACCTCATAAAGATTTCCACTCTTACTGCTTACCTTGTTTAGGCCCAGACCACGACATAGCTGGCTGTTTAGCCTGTGCTTCTTTCAACCGACGAACGCTTAGGCGGGTCGGAGTTTGCTGAACAGTTTTTCGGCTCAGATTTTGCGTACATTATGCCGTCGGATCCTCCGACTTCTCAAATTGTTAAGAAAGAAAAGACCGACACTCGCGGTCCGCGGTTTCGGCGAAACCACGGTTAAGCAAACCATGAGTGTCTCGGTTTCGGCGAAACCGAGCAAACGGGTCAATCTTCAGCCGAATCCATGACTACTACCGAGGCCCCTGCTACCCTAGTTGAATCGGCCTCTGAAATTTTGCCTACTAATGTGGTTTCTCTAGAATTATCGGACACCATCCCTTTGGATGTCTCTACCCCAGCACGTGGTGCTGCTAGGCCTCCTGCAGCCATGTCTATAAAGGCCTTTGCCAGGGCTAAAGCAGCCAAAACTGCTAAGTCTGTGCCTGTTAAGCCCCCTCTCACAGGCCCAGTTCCAGTTCCCAAATGCTTACTCTGGCAGAGGATCTCATCTCTTTAATAAGGGGATCCCAATCTCACCCAGACAGGGCCTCTCAACCTCCAGAAAAGAGACCTAGAGCAGAGCCCCCTGAGCCAGTGTCCTCAGATGACTCTTCTGATGATTCAGACAATACAGACCATCCAGAGGCTCCTTTTTCTACTTATGAAGATTCCGATGCTGAAGAATCTATACCTTCTGCCTCTCCACCAGAGGAATTTTCCTTTGGGGAAACCTTACATGCCATGAGAGAGCAATTCCAATGGCAGGGACAAGATTTCTCAGATTCAAGAAAAAGGCTTAGGACCTTTCTACACCTACCTCAACATAGGCCCTTAGCTATACCTCCAGTTCTTCCTGTTGTGGATGATGCATTCAATGATGCTTGCACTGCTCCTGATACTTTACCTCCAGCCCCTGCCAAGCCCAATAGGTTTTACAGGGTACCGGACACTCATCACCACTTATACAAGGCTCCTCTTGCAGATCCTGAGACTATCTCCGAGGGCCTAAGGCAGTAGCCTCGACCTCAGCGAAAAACCCTCTCCCTTCTGAAAGGGAATCCAGGTCCTTAGAGATGGGGTAAAAGTATACACCTCTGCTACTCTCTCAGCTAGAGCTTTGAACTGTCAGTTTCATATGATCCAATACCAAGAGTTTATGCTTGATCAGTTAACTAAGAAACTGTCCTCTGATGATTCCTTAGATAAGAAATATGTTTTAGAAATGGTGAATAACATTCAGCAGGTTAGTAACCATTCTTTAAAATGTGGCTATGATGCACTGGAGGCTTCATTTAGATCAGCCATGACTGGCACAGTTATAAGAAGGCATGCATGGTTGAAAGAGCAGGTCTTGCCGGATCATGTTAAAACAAAGCTATTAGATGCTCCTATGGATAAGGTCAGTCTATTTGGTCCTCCTTCCCAACAAGTAATGAAGAAAATGGAAGAGAAGGCAAAATCTGTACAAACAGTTAAAGATTTCTTACAGGTTCAGCCCCCAAGGTTTAGCAGGAACTGGCCTTCCAAAAATTGGTCCTTTCCAGACTCCTCTAAATCTCAGAGAGGCAGAAATAGACGTTCCAGAGGCAGAAATCAATCCAGAGGAGGTGCCTACAGAGGACGTCAGTGGCAAGGCAATAACCAACGAGGCACAGACACAACCACTACCACTGCAACAGGACAATCACAGTGACTTGGTTCTGACACCGCCTACCAGGGAACAAATAGCAGCACCCTTAGGCGGAAAGTTAGCCTTATTTTCAAAAAACTGGCACTATATCACAAGAGACAAGTGGATTTTGCAAACTATAGACCAAGGCTACAGGTTTCATTTCCACACCTTACCAGTAAAAGTGGAATGCCAAACCTACCACCAAATCAAAAGACAGAAGCCCTAAAACAAATAGCTCAATTAACAAAGATGAGAGCTGTGGAAAGGGTACCACCTACAGAACAGGGCAAAGGATTTTACTCCAGACTTTTCCTAGTACCAAGAAAAGAGAAAAATTGGAGACCTATTCTCGACCTGTCCGCTTTAAACACATTCATCATTGTTCCAAAATTCAAAATGCTGACCCTACAGCAACTTCTTCCCATGCTGGGCAAGGAGTCTTGGCTGGTAACTCTAGATCTCAAGGAGGCATACCTGCACGTCCCCATACGACCAAATTGCAGAAGATACCTCAGATTTCTTGCAGGATCAGAGCATTATCAATTCTCAGCATTGCCCTTTGGCTTATCTACTGCGCCCAGAGTATTCACGAAATGCCTGGCATCAGTAATCACTCATTGCAGGCTACAGGGAATCCAAATTTACCCATACCTGGACGACTGCCTGATACAAGCGGACAACAAAAGCAAGCTGACACAAGACTTACAAAGTGTCATTTGCTTACTACAAGCCCTGGGATACACAATCAATTTAAAAAAGTCAAGACTGATACCATCCCAAACAAGAACATTCTTGGGTGCAGAATTGGACACAGTAAAACAGATGGCATTCCTAACTGCAGAAAAACAAGAACAACTTCCTCTTTACTTCTTGGCATTAACAAAGCAGAACAAACTAACAGCAAGGAAAGTACTGCAGGCCTTGGGCTTCATGGCATCCTGCATAATCCTGGTCCCCCATGCCAGACTGCATATGAGAAAGCTACAGTGGTACCTAAAGAATTTATGGTCTCAGCACAGGCACAGCTTAGAAACCGAAATACCACTAATCCCATGCCTGAAACAAGAATTCCTATGGTGGGCTCAAGCATGCCAGGCAAACCCAGGTTTGTCCTTCCACAACATTCAAGCAAGCCAAACCATCACAACGGACGCCTCAGACCTAGGTTGGGGGCCCACATGTTGGACAAATGCATTCAAGGCTTATGGACTCCAGACCAGCTGCACCTGCACATAAATCAAAAGAAATGCTGGCAGTAAAACTAGCAATCCAGAATTTCAGACCATTCCTCAAAGAAGGCCAATTGATGATAAGGACAGACAACACCACAGTCATGTGGTACATCAACAAACAGGGAGGCACTCATTCATACCCCTATGTCGAATGACTCTGGACCTATGGAATATGGCTCTGAGCTACAACATTCAGTTACAGGCAATATTTGTACCGGGAAAAGAAAACATCCTAGCAGACATGTTAAGCAGAACTACCTCGGATGCTCACGAATGGATGCTACACCGGACATCTTCAAGGCCATCACAAAGAAATGGGGAATGCCACAAATAGACCTATTCATCCCCACTCAATCACCAGCTCAAGAAATTCTGCACAAGGACATACCACCCACTTGCTTGGAAGGTGGACTCTCTATCCTTCAGTTGGAAAGGCCTGACAGCATATGCATTTCCACCTCTTCCTTTGATGCACAAGGTACTACTGAAAATCAAAGAGGAACGTCCAAGGATAATTCTGATAGCTCCAAATTGGCCAAGACAACATTGGTATCCATTGCTGAGGAGCATGTCTCGGGGGGGAACGTGGACACTGCCCCTGATTCCTTTGATGTTAACTCAGAACGACTACAACATCCTGCATCCAAACCTGAAAACTCTGCAACTGACTGCCTGCAACATTACATAGGAGCATCTAACCCAGATTTATCCCAAAGGGTTAAAGACATTATCCTTGAGGCCCACAGACCTTCAACAAGAAGGAACTATGCAGGAAAATGGAAAAGGTTTGTCATTTGGAGTACTGAAAGAGGGAAAGATGTGTCAAAGATAGATACTGCCAACATCCTGGAGTATTTGGCAGAGCTTCTCCATACAGGCCTGTCCTATTCCTCCATCAAGATACATGCATCAGCTATTTCTGCAGAATATAGCTTCGATCCCCCTGTCTTCTCACATCCTCTACTCTGGCAGTTCCTCACAGGAATCAAGAATGTAAAACCTCCTAGGAAACCACCATTACCAGCATGGGACTTGAACTTTGTGCTAGAAAAATTGACACTCCCTCCATTCGAACCAGCAGCAACAGCAGATCTTCAACACCTATCCTGGAAAACTGCGTTCCTACTGGCAATTACTTCAGCAAGAAGGGTTTCGGAACTACAGGCCTTAATGGCAGTACAACCCTTCCTAATCTTCCATCAAGATAGAGTGTCCATGAGAACTAATCCTACATTTATGCCTAAGGTGGTATCCAGAGTGTCTCTAAACCAGGCAATCCACCTACCTACCTTCTTCCCCAATCCACAGAACAGGGGGGAAAGACTGCTGCATATCTTGGATGTACATAGACAGTTGCGCTACTACCTGGACAGAACCAAGGGCAATAGAAAAACTGACCAGCTTCTAGTAGCTTATGCAACAGGAAGGGAAGGAAAAGCAATTTCCAAACAGACAATCTCCAAGTGGATAGGAAATTGCATAAGATTCTGTTACTCCTACCATGGAAAGCAAATTCCACAGAACATAAGGCCTCATTCTACAAGGGCTGCAGCCACTACCACAGCTTTCTTACGAGGAGTGGCTACCAAGGACATTATTGAGGCTGCTACTTGGACCTCCGTGCATACATTTGCCAAGCATTATAACTTACCTCTATACTCTAGATCCCGAGCAGGGTTTGCCACTGCTGTTTTGCAAGGGATCCTAACTACACCATAATTCTTCTTCCTCCTCCCCTAGTTTGGCTATGGTATTCTACCCATTTGTAAGGACTGCAGATGCATCCTTGAAGGACATAGTACAGTTTTGTACCTAACATAAATGTAAATGTCCGAACAGGATAGCATCTGCAGTCAGGATTACCCTCCCTCCTTCCCCTCTGTGGTACTCCTAGGGTATTTACCCACCTAATAGCTAGCTGGGGGGGGGATCTCTTATGGTGTATTTGTTTGTATATATGTACATACATGCTTATTTTTTGTGTTTGCCTTCTACTTTTTTGGAAACATTGGCATTTATCCAAAAATTTAGCTTACCAAGAGGGCAACTGGCATCTGGGGCAAGAAACACTGAGGAAAATGGCGTCGGCTGATGCCTTTATACCCGAAGACCAGCAGAGATGACATCGGGTGAAGTGCGACACCAGCCGAGGTCAGACCCAGACTTTGGAAACCGGCCAACCGAAGGGCTGCCTGACGACAGGACAACCCATTTGTAAGGACTGCAGATGCTATCCTGTTCGGACATCTACATTTATGGTAGGTACAAAACTGTACTTTATGACTGCAGATGCATACCTATCGGACATCTACATTTATGGTAGGTACAAAACTGTACTTTCTCTCCCTCCTGCTCCTGTCAAGCCAGACTGATATTACAGGGTCCCTGACACTCACAAGCATCTCTTTAAGGCCCACTCTGTGGATCTTGAAACTGTTTCACAGGGCCCCAAAGGAGTGGCTACTTCATCAGCCAAGAATCCACTGCCAGCGGATAGGGAAGCAAGGTCCCTGAAGAGATGGGGTAAAAAAGTTTATACCTGTACCACCCTTGCCATGAGGTCACTTAATTGCCTATTTCATATGTTTCAGTACCAGGATTATTTACTGGATGATTTACAGAAAAAGCTAGCCTCTCCTGAGTCTATTGATAGAAAGGCATTGCAGGATCTGGTTCATAACACTCAGCAGGTTAGCAATCATTTTCTACAGTGTGGTTATGATGCATTGGAGGCTTCATGTAGGGCAGCTATGACAGGGGCTGTTATCGTGAGACATGCTTGGTTAAAAGAACAGCCACTGCCAGACCATGTTAAAGTAAAGTTACTTGATGCACCTCTGGAAAAACAAAAGCTTTTTGGTGCTAATGCACAAGATGTGTTGAAGTCCATTGAGGAAAAGGCTAAATCAGTTCAGACAGTCAAAGATTTGCTCCAGGTTCAGCCACCCAGATTCAGCAGGAATTGGCCTTCAAAGAATTGGTCCTTTCCAGACACTGACAAGTTTCAAAGGGGAAAAAACAGGCGTGCTCGAGGTAGAGGGCAAAACCGAGGCTCCTACAGGGGCCGCCAATGGCAACCACCAAATCAAAGAAGTGGCGCAGGCAGTCCAGCTGCACCACAAGGGCAATCACAATGACTTGACTTTCATGCCGCCTACCAAAGCTCAAAGAGAAGCCCCTTTAGGCGGAAAATTATCCTTATTCTCAAGCAACTGTCGTATCTTAACCAAGGACAACTGGATTCTGGATTTAATAGACAAAGGTTGCAGATTCCACTTCCATTCTTTACCAATAAGACAAGGCATGCCAAACCTGCCACATCATCAAAGGGCAGATGCACTCATTCAAGTTTCAAAGCTGCTAAGCATAAAAGCAATAGAAAAGGTCCCTCCTCAGGGACAAGGCCAGGGATTTTACTCAAGACTGTTCCTTGTTCCAAGAAAAGAAAACAAATGGAGGCCTATACTGGACTTGTGTACTCTAAATACTTTTCTCATTGTGCCAAAATTCAAAATGCTGACGTTACAGCAACTCCTTCCCATGCTGGGCAAGGGGTCTTGGCTGGTCACTCTGGACCTCAAGGAGGCATACATGCATGTCCCAATCAGACACAGTTGCAGAAGATACCTCAGATTTCTTGCAGGGACAGAGCATTATCAATTCTCAGCATTGCCATTTGGCTTATCTACTGCGCCCAGAGTGTTCACGAAATGCCTGGCATCAGTAGTGGCACACTGCAGACTGCAGGGGATTCAAATATACCCCTACCTGGACGACTGCCTGATACAAGCAGACAACAAACAAACCTTGATAAACTTGGACTATGTCATTCAATTACTACAGGCCTTGGGATACACAGTCATCATTCAAAAATCAAGACTACTGCCATCCCAACAGATTATTTTCCTGGGAGCCAAACTGGATACAAAAACACAAATGGCCTTCCTCACAGAAGAAAAACAAGAGCAGTTACCAGTCTACTTCAAAGGCCTAGCAAAGCTCTTCCAGCTGACTGCAAGGAAAATCCTGCAGGCCCTGGGGTTCATGGCATCTTGCTTTCTTCTGATACCTTTGGCAAGACTTCATATGAGAAAGCTGCAATGGTACTAAAAAAGCTTATGGTCACAACACAGCCAAAGCCTAGAGGACGTAATCCCACTTATTCCATGTCTGCAAGGAGAATTCTTGTGGTGGGCTCAAGCAAGTCTGTTAAACCAAGGCATGTCTTTCAACAAACCTCAAGCAGGTCAAATCATTACAACAGACGCCTCAGATCATGGATGGGGGGCGCACATGGAGGACAGATGCATCCAAGGGCAATGGAACCCAAGGGAAAGGCATCTGCACATAAATCAAAAGGAGATGTTGGCAGTGATACGTGCAATCGAGACTTTCAAAAAATCACTTCAACAAGGACATTTGCTAATAAGGACAGACAACACCACGGTTATGTGGTATATAAACAAGCAGGGAGGCACTCATTCTTATCCCCTCTGCAGATTAACAATGATTCTTTGGGAAAAGTCCCTGAGACTGAAGATCCACTTACAATTCCAGTTTGTGCCAGGCAAGGACAATGTTCTGGCAGACAAGCTGAGGAGAAATTTCTGGGATCCACACGAATGGATGCTGCATCCTCACATTTTCTCACAAATAACAAGGGCATGGGGAAGACCAGACATAGATCTCTTTGCTTCTCACCTGAACTATCACCTGGAAAAGTTTTGTACAAGAACTCATCATCCTCTAGCCTGGAAAACGGATGCTCTTTCGTTCAGCTGGAATTCCCTAACAATTTATGCATTCCCTCCTCTACCACTGCTGACCAAGGTGATAGTGAAGATCAAAGCAGAACGACCAACAGGCTTTTTGATAGCTCCAGACTGGCCAAGGCAGCACTGGTACCCATTGCTGTTGAGCATAACTCGGACCAAGCCGTGGCCTCTGCCTCTATGGCCTCTGCTTCTAACCCAGCACAATTACAGGACTGTTCATCAAAACCTGCAAACATTGCATCTGACAGCCTGGAGGCTACCATAACTTCTTCCGATATCTCTCTTTCCAAAGAAGTTCATGAGATTTTACTGGAAGCACGCAGACCTTCCACCAGAAAGACCTATTCAGCTAAGTGGAAGAGATTCATCATCTGGAATGCCAACAAGGGTCAGGATACAACAGTATTGAGCATACCTCAGATGTTAGAATACTTGGCAGAATTGTTTCATACTGGCCTCATATTCTTCCATAAAGATCCACGCTTCAGCAATCTCAGCAAAATACAATTGTGATCGACCTGTGTTCTCACACCCCTTGCTAAGACAGTTCCTAAGAGGGATAAAGAATATCAAACCTCCAAGAAAACCACCAGTACCTGCATGGGACCTTAATTTCGTCTTGGAAAAATTAACCCTTCCCCCCTTTGAACCAGCAGCATCCTCAGAAATGCAATTTCTTTCCTGGAAAACTTTTTTCCTATTGGCAGTAACATCAGCAAGAAGAGTCTCTGAGATACAGGCACTCATGGCAGTACCTCCCTTTCTCATTTTTCATCAGGACAGAGTCTAAGGACCAGTCCTTCTTTCATGCCAAAAGTAATTTCCAGGGTGTCTCTAAATCAAGCCATTCACCTGCCTACATTCTTCCCCAATCCTCAAAACAAGGTGGAAAAGCTGCTGCATACTTTGGACATACACAGACAACTACGCTACTACTTGGACAGAACAAAGACTACCAGAAAGTCTGACCAACTGTTCGTAGCCTATGCTGCTGGAGTTCAAGGAAAAGCAACCTCCAAGCAAACAATTTCAAAATGGATTGGACACTGCATCAGATTCTGCTATTCCTTTCATGGAAAAGGTGTGCCAGCCAATATTAGGCCACACTCCACCAGAGCTATAGCCACATCCACAGCTTTCCTAAGAGGAGTGGCTACAAAAGACATTCTAGAGGCTGCTACATGGAGCTCCGTGCATACATTTACCAAGCACTACAACCTGCCTTTATACTCCAGATCCCGAGCAGGCTTTGCTTCGGCAGTCCTGCAGGGCATTTTAGCTACACCATCCCTTTATTAGTTCCAACCACCCCCAGCTTGGCTATGGTATTCAACCCATATGTTATGACTGCAGTTGCATTCTTGGACATAGTACAGTTTTGTACCTACCATAAATGTAGATGTCCGATAGACATGCAACTGCAGTCGGATTTTCCCTCCCTCCTACCCCTCTGCAACTTTCTTTTTTGGTCCACTACCCGTATTCCTATTAGCTGGGGGTATCTTTTATGGTGTATCTGTTTATTGCTGTTGTGCATGTCTGGAATTGTTTATCCATTCACCAAATTTAGCCTTCCTTGGAGGCACCTGGCATCTGGGGCAAGAAACACTGAAGAAGATGGCGTCGGCCGATGCCTTTATACTCCAGCCATTGTGACGTCGGAGAGGAGGCGACACCAGCCGACGCCGGACCCAGACTTTGGAATCCGGCCAACCAAGGGCTGCCTGAGGCAGGACAACCCATATGTTATGACTGCAGTTGCATATCTATCGGACATCTACATTTATGGTAGGTACAAAACTGTACTTTCTTCTACAGCATTTGGCATTTGTGAAAAGACCTCTAACATGCCTAGGGTACACAGTCAACAAAATAAATCAAAACTAGTACCCGCTCAAGAGATAATATTCCTGGGTGCAAGCTTAAATACAGCTGCCCAGATGGCTTATCTCACGCCAGACAAAGGCCACTGACTACCTGTTTCAAAATGTTGACAACAAAGGCCCAGTTATCTGCAAGAAAAAATTTGCAGGCTTTGGGCTTCATGGCATCCTGCATCCTACTAATTCCATATGCAAGACTGCATATGAGGAAACTTCAGTGGTACCTAAAAAGTGTTTTGACTCAACATTGCCACAGCCTGGAAACTATGATTACTCTCATTCCCTGCCTGCAACAGGAGTTTCGATGGTGAGCAAAGGCTTGTCACCAAAACAAGGGACAGCCATTCACATTACCCCCAGCCAGGCAAGCACTAACAACGGATGCATCAGATTATGCCTGGGGGGCCCACATGACTGGAAGATGCATTCAGGGCACATGGACCCCAAACCAAATGCATCTACATATCAATCAAAAAGAGATGCTAGCAGTTCAAAATGCCCTGACAGCCTTCAAGGACCTACTTCATCCAGGATATCTACTGATAAAGACAGACAACACCACGGTCATGTGGTACATAAACAAGCAGAGGGGCACACATATTTACCCCCTTTGCAGACTAGCCATGACCTTGTGGGACACAGCATGTACTTACCAAGTATATCTCAGGCAGAATTCTTGCCAGGAAGGAAAAATACTCTGGCAGACGAACTAAGCAGAAACCTCCTGTATCCCCACGAGTGGCACTTGGATCCACAAGTCTTCAGCATGATAACAAGGAAATGGGGATGCCCGGATATAGATCTGTTTGACTCCCCTCACAACTACGAACTAAAAAGATTCTGCACAAGGATTTATCGCAGACAAGCATGGAAAGTGGACGCCCTATCTTTCAGCTGGAAAAACCTATCGGTATATGCATTTCCCCCTCTGCCTCTCCTCCCCAAGGTACTCTTCAAGGTCAGACAGGAGAAGCCAAGGATTATACTGATTGGCCCAGACTGGCTCCTCCTGTACTGGTATCCAATACTAAGGAGCTTGTCTCAATGCCCAGCCTTGAACCTTACCTCAGATACCTCCTCTACTGTCCTAGCAAAACAATCAGATCCTGTACAGCCAGCTGAGGACTTTAAACCTGGCAGCATGGCGGATAATGTAGTCATACAAAACACACCTCTCAGTAAAGCTGTGATGGATGTCATTTTTTAGGCCAGAAGGCCTAGTACTAGAAAATGTTATGCTGGAAAATGGAAGAGATTCTGTGCTTGGAACCAGCACAAGGAACTGATACAGCTGTGCGAAATATTCCTCAGATTTTGCAATACTTAACCGAGATGCTGGACAAAGGTCTATCTTTTTTCATCTATTAAAATTCATGCCTCTGCCATTTCCGCTCGTTAAAATACAGAGCCACCAATTTTTTCTCATCCCTTACTAAAACAGTACCTCAGAGGAGCCAAAAATTTAAGGCCTCCAAGGAGATCACCAATGCCTGCATGGGACCTCAACTGTCTTGGAAAAACTCACCCTGCCTCCTTTTGAGCCAGCTGCTACTGCTTATATAAAGTTTTTATCTTGGAAAACAGCTCTGCTCCTAGCAATAACTTCTGCAAGACGTGTTTCAGAGCTTCAGGCACTCATGGTTGTGGAACCTTTTTTATCGAGACAGGGTCTCTCTGAGAACAAAGCCAACATTTATGCCTAATGTGGTGTCCAGTGTGGCTCTTAACCAAACTGTTCATCCGCCAACTTTTTATCCAAGTCCCCAGAACAAGGGGGAGAGAATTCTGCATTCTTTGGACGTACACAGACAGCTTAGATTCTACTTGGACAGAACCAACGTTTTCAGAAAGACAGAACAATTACTAGTGGCATATGCTGCAGGATCACAAGGAAAGGCTATCTCAAAGCAAACTATTTCAAAGTGCATAGGCCACTGCATTCGTTTCTGCTACTTACACCACGGCAAGCTAGTGCATAAGGGCATTAGGCCACATTGAACCAGAGCTGCAGCCACTTCAGCAGCCTTTTTCAGGGGAGTACCAACCAAGGACATTTTAGAGGCTGGTACTTGGAGTTCAGTGCACACCTTTACAAAGCACTATCATCTGCCACTCTACTCTAAATCCAGGGCAGGCTTTGTCACTGCAGTTCTGCAGGGCCTCATAGCCGCTCCTAATTCTGTTTAGCTCCAGCCTCCCATCCATACTTTGGGATTCTACCCAAATGTAATGACTTCAGCAGTGAAACACGAAGAACATAGTACAGTTGTGTACACTTACCATAAATGTTGATGTTCGACTGTATTCAGTTTTGCAGTCCAGGTTAACCGTCCACCATCCCCCTTTTCTTCTGGAGTTCCTCTTTCCTTCACTGTCTTCAACAACCTTTGTAGTGTATTTGCTTGTAGATGAAAGTAAAGTTGGTATTGTTGCATGTATATATAGTTTGTGTGTGTGTGTGTGTGTGTGTGTGTGTGTGTGTGTATATATATATATATATATATATATATATATATATATATATATATATATATATATATATATATATATATAGCTACCCATTTGGGGGGCACCTGACATCTGGGGCAAGAAAAACTAAATAAAATGGTGTCTGCTGCTTGTTTTATACCCCTGACGTCATGGAAGAGGAGACCGCAACCGACGCAGGACCCAAGACGTTGGAATTCAGGCCGACTGAGGGCAACCTGCCAGCAGATTACCCAAATGTAATGACTGCAACAGAGAATACACTCGAACATCTACATTTATGGTAAGTGTACTCAACTTTACTTTTCACATCCAAACAAGTACCAACGGGAACCCACAAGACAAATGTTCCTTCACACAACAAATTAATGTAAAATCCAAAATGTTCCACTCGTTGAAGGAACGACCAAGGCTACATACTCTATAACAAATGTAAAAATAGCAGAGGTGCAAAGGCTAAAAATAATAAACAGATTTATTTAAACGAGGTTAGCGCTTTCACAAACTTGCTTCATCAGACCTTTAAAACCAAAAGAAATAGAAGGTCTATAAATACTCAAACCAAAATTCAAAGCAACCAATCAAATATAATACATTTTAGTGTATCCATACTTAAAGGTACATGAAATAAATAAAAACATCAAATACATGATACAAACTCAAAAAAACTGTACCTTAGTTGGTTTTCATACAGAGATTGCTCAATTAGAAGACAAGACTGATACAGAGAGGTTATAATCGGACTGAGATTACCAAGTGCTGGTCTGATTTGGATGTGTTGAGGGGTGATATAGCAGCACCCTATTATGGACCGAGGACTAATGCAACATGTGTTTCGAAGGATATGAATGAATCTGTAAGGATACCTCTGTTTTTTACAAGAGATCATCAGTCACTGAAAGATATTTTTAGGCTTCATTGGCCCATTTTACAAGTAGACCCTGAGATAGGTGGTATAGTTCGTCAGAACCCCTCATTCTGTTTTAGGAATACTAGAAATTTAAAGAGATTGCTCTGTAGTAGGAATGATCAGTCTTCTGATTCAGTGGATTATGATGTTACTTTACCATGTGGTAGATGTAATTTTTGTCGATTTATTAATAGGAGTGAGTTTTTTGAACATCCTGACCTTGGGAGACGTTTTGTTTTTAAGGTTAATGCTGAGTGTGGCACTCCGAATGTGGTTTATTTAGCTGAGTGCACACTTTGTGCATCTTGACATTATTAAACCCACTATTAGAGGTGGGGATCTTAGTAATCATATTGAGTATAAGGAGAATAATTGGATGATCTTACTTAGAGCTGACAGAGGAAGGGGGCTTAACGAACGTGTCTCTATTAAGCCGCTACTTAAGAAAAGGAGGGTGCCTAAATGATATTTATGTACTAAATGATATTGATGTATTTTATGATTTGGGTATCATTTACATTGTATATATGGTTAGGGAATTTGTTGTATAGTTTTTATAGTGTTTTTTAGATTTTTGAGTTTGTATCATGTATTTGATGTTTTTAGTTATTTCATGTACCTGTAAGTATGGATGCACTATAATGTATTATATTTGATTGGTTGCTTTGAATTTTGGTTTGAGTATTTATAGACCTTCTATTTCTTTTGGTTTTAAAGGTCTGATGAAGCAAGTTTGTGAAAGTGCTAACCTCATTTAAATAAATGAAAATGGCGTCAGCTGCATCTTTTATACCCCTGGTGCACTGACACTGGGAGGAGGCGACAGCAACCGATGCCTGACCAGGACTTTGGATTTTAGGCTGACTGCGGGTAGCCTGCCAGCAGGATAACCCAATTGTAATGACTGCAACAGTGAATACACTCAAATATCTACATTTATGGTAGGTACACAACTCTACTTTTTTGGAGCCAGTCTCAAGGAAAGAACACAGCCATACCCACCTTACCTCAAATCCTAGATTGCCTAGCAGAGCTGCTCCACAAAGGCCTATCCTTTTCTTTTGTTAAAATTCATGCCTCGGCCATCTCAGCTCATTATAATACTGAGTCCACCTCTCTTTATTTTCACCCTCTGGTCAAACAGTTCCTGAGAGGAGCAAACAGTTTAAGACCCCCGAGGAGGGTGCCCGCCCCTGCCTGGGCACTTAACTTTGTACTAGAGAAACTCACGCTTCCCCCTTTTGATTCTGCTGCTACAGCACAGTTAAAATTCCTCTCTTGGAAAACAGTCTTACTTCTATCCATCGCTTCAGCAAGAAGAGTGTCTGAGTTACAGGCACTAATGGCTGTGGAACCCTTCATTATTTTCCATGCTGACAGGGTTTCCCTCAGGACTAACCCATCTTTTATGCCCAAGGTGCTGTCCACTGTGGCTCTAGACCAATCCATCCATTTACCAACCTTCTTTCCTAATCCTCAGAATAAAGGGGAAAGGATCCTGCACTCCTTGGACATGCACAGACAGCTCAGGTTCTACCTTGATAGGACTTAAGCCTTTCATAAAGTTTGACCAGCTGCTAGTCAGCTTTGCTACAGGGGCAGAGGGCAAGGCCATTTCAAAGCAAACCATTTCCAAGTGGATAGCACACTGCATCCATTTCTGCTACAAGCACCGTGAAAAACCTTCTCCATCGTGGATTAGAAGTCATTCCACTAGGGCTACCTCAAACTCTACAGCATTTTTTAGGGCAGTCCCTACCAGGGACATCCTGGAAGCTGCAATCTGTAGTTCTGTACACACCTTCACCAAGCATTGCAACTTACCTGTCTTTTCTAAATCCAGAGCTGGGTTTGCTACAGCAGTCTTACAAGGCCTACTAGCCAGCCCTACTATTTCTTGACTGCCTCCACCCTTCCTATGCTTTGGGAATCATCCCAAGTGTGATGATTGCAACAGTGAAACACGAAGAACATAGTAAAGTTGTTTACACTTACCGTAAATGTAGATGTTGAAGTGTATTCACTATTGCAGTCCTGGTTACCCTCCTTCCAGCCCCCTGACTCTTCTGTGCTTTCTAACTGTCCTCCTTTTGGCCATAGCTTATGGCTGTGGTATTTACTTTTTACTGGAGGTGTTCCACACCATGTGATTGCTTCCTATTTTGGGGGCTCCTGACATCTGGGGCAAGAAAAACTGAAGTAATGGTGTTGATTGCATGTTTTATACCCCTTGATGACCTGATGTCCTGGAAGAGGCGACAGCATCTGGCGCAGAAATCCCAAGAATTTGGTATTCGGGCCGAGTGATGGCTACCTGTAGGCAGATATAACCCCTAGTGTAATGACTGCAACAGTGAATACACTCTAACATCTACATTATGGTAAGTGTACGCAACTGTGCTATGTTCTTCGTGTTTCACTGTTGCATTCATCACATTTGGGTTATCTTGCCAGGGGTAGCCCTCAGTCAGCCAGAATACCAGAGGCTTAGTAGTTCTGTGTCTTTTGCTGTCGCTCCAGGACTGATGTCAGGTCGTCAGTGGTGTAAAATCAGGCAGCCGACGCCATTACATCTGCCTTTCTTGATTTGGAGCCCGAAGCAGAAGCAGTTAGTACGAGTGCCGGTCGGCCACTACCTGAGTTTTCGTTTCATAATTGAAGTTGAAGTCTTCTAAAGCTAAGTACCCCAATTGGGATCCTTTTTTCTTGCTCTAACCGATGTCAGAAAAAGTTTACAATTGTCTCACCTGTGGAATGCAAATACCACACAGAGACTTTAATTCTTATTGCGTCACCTGTTTAGGCCCAGCCCACTATGCCCCTCGTCGCTTTTGTGTTTTGTTCAATGCCAGAACTATACATTATCGGGCCCTTATTGTATCTAGATATTTTTGCTCTCAGTCCTCAAATTCAGATATGGCTTCAGTAAGCCATCTGACTACCGATCTTCTGGAAAAACGTAAGGATAAAGACAGAGACAGACGCACAGGTCCAAAACTTCCGATGCCGCTTCTGCTAAGCCAGTCGTCATTTCTCCGGTCCTCAGTGAAGTGCTTTCACAGTCCCTGATGCCCGCTTCTGTGGATTAGCAGGCCGCTACCGAGACACTTTCATAGTCTGGTTTGCCGCAAAACACAATCCTGCGGATGTCTCTACCTTGGATGGGTCTAGCCGCTGAGCAGTCACCGGCTTCCGAGGAAGTACTTCACACTACCGATACTTGACACAGACTGGCTACTTCTGTCCCGTCTTGAGATGTTCTTCGTGTTTCACTGTTGCAGTCATTACATTTGGGTTATCTGCTTGCAGTAGCCTTCAGTCGGCCTGATTAACAAAGTCTTGGGTCCTGCGTTGGTTGCTGTCCCTTCTTCCATGACGTCAGGGGTATAAAACATGCAGCCGACACCATTACATCAAGTGTTTTCTTCCTGTGCGGTGCCCGAAGCAGAAGCCGTTTGCAAGTGACGGTCGGGCGACTCCTGAAATTTTCGTTTTCGAGTTTCAGAACCGAAGTCTTCAACTAAAGCGAAGTACCCCATTGGGGAAACTTTTTCTTGCTTCTTCCCGATGTCAGTAAAAGTTAATAATTGCATTACTTGTGGAAAGCAAATACCTCACAAAGATTTTCATTCGTAGTGTATTCCTTGCCTAGGCCCTGACCACGGCGTACCTTGCTGTAGGTTTTTGTGCTTTATTTAATCAGCGCACTGTCGTCATTATATCTTCGCCTATAAATATTTCGGTTCTCGGTTTAGTTATCCAGAAATGTCGTCAGTTAGCCTTCCGACTACCAGGATTCCGAAAAAATGCAAAGATAAAGACAGAGACAGGCCGCCGAGGTCCAAAACTGCCGACAACGCTTCTCCTAAGCCAGTCGCCAGTTCGCCAGTACTCAGCTAGGCACTTTTGCAGCCCCTGATACCCGCTACTTCTGATTCGCAGGCCTCTACTGAGACCCATTCAGAGTCCGGTTTGTCGCGAGATGCTTCAACTGTGGAACCTGTGGATGTCTGTACCTTGGATTGGTCAGTAACCTCTGTGCAGGCACTGACTTCTGAGGGTGTATTTAGTCCGTAGGCCTAAATACACCCTCAGAAGTCAGTGCCTGCACAGCGGTCAGTAACCGCTGTGCAGGCACTGACTTCTGAGGGTGTATTTAGGCCTACGGACTTGCATATTAAACCAACGCCTCCTTCTCCATTTAGACCAAAATCTTGAAACATGCCTAAGAAACCGCCCAGGTCGCATGGTGATGCCTCTATGCTTAAAAAACAAATGATAAGAATGGCTGAAGATCTTATAACTGTAATCAGGGGAAGCCAACACCCCCCCCCCCCCCCGTCTCTAAGCGACCTAGGCCTGAAGCTGTTTATGAATCTTCTGACCAGGATTCTGATTTTTCTGATGATATGGATTTGCCCTTATCTGCTTATGAGGATTCTGATGCAGAGGACTCTATTCCCTCTGCTCCTCCTCCAGTGTCTTTTGGTGAGACCTTACATACTCTAAGGGAACATTTCCCCTGGGAAAGTCAGGAATTCTCTGACTTCTAAGAAGATTCTTAGGGATTTCTTAATCCTGCGTCAGCATAGGCCTTTAGCTAAAACTCCTGTACTGGACATTGTTGATGATGCCTTTTCAGAATCTACTTTCTCCCAGAAAACCTGACAAATTGCAGGGTTCCTAATTCTCACAAGTTCCTTTTTAAAAATCCTATTATGGATACAGAGACTATTTCACAGGGACCTAAGGGCGTTATGGCTTCTACTGCTAAAAATCCTACCCCTTCTGATAGAGACTCCAGGGTGCTGGATTAATGGGGTAAGAAGGTTTGCACTTCTGCAGCCCTGGCATTCAGGGCTTTAAACTGACAGTTTCATATGTTAAAGTATCAACAACATGTTACTGGATTGCTTAAACAGAAAATGATGTTAATTTCTGACTGTGTGGAAAATAGATTTACAGGATCTATTGCATTCAGCTGAACAAGTTGGAAAACATACTTTGCAATGCGGTTTTGATTCTTTGGAGGCCTCTTGCATGGCTGCTGTAACTGGGTCTGTGCTTAGAAGGCAGGCTTGGCTTAAAGAGCAAACTCTGTTGGATTCTCCTTTACAACAGGACCGTCTCTTTGGTAATAAGGCTGAAGAAGTTTAAAAAAACATGGAACCTAAAGCTAAATTTATGCAAACTGTGAAAGAATTCTTACAAGTGCAACCTCCAAGATTTAGAAGGCACTGGCCTACTAAGAACTGGTCCTTTCCAGTTCCTTCGAGAGCCACTCAAGTCAAAACCAAACAGTCCAAAGACTCCAGGTTTCAGGCACAAGGGACTTTTAGAACAAAACAATGGGGTGCCTCCTCCTCCAAATCTGGAAATAACACCTCCCTATGGTAAGCAGTCTCAATGACTTCCCTTTACACTTATCAAGCACTTACCTTTTAGCCACCCCTTTGGGGGGGGAAACTGGCACTTCATGCAATAAACTGGCAACTTATAACCCAGGACAAATGGGTTTTAAATATAGTGTCCCAGGGATACAGATTTCATTTCCACACGTTTCCAGTCCCAAACGGATGGCCAGACATGCCCCCAAATCAGTGAGCAGAGGCCCAGAAACAAGTACCTTCTCTCATGAACATGGGGGCTATTCAACCAGTACCAGAAGAGGAAAAGGGACACTGTTTCTATTCAGGACTTTTCCTGCTACACAGAAAAGACAAATCATGGTGTCCAATTCTGGACTTATCTACTCTAAACACATTTCTGGACATTCCAAAATTCAAGATGCTGACTCTTCAACAGTTACTTCCTATGATAGGCAAAGATGCCTGGTTGGCAGCTCTAGACTTAAGAGGCTTACTGTATATCCCAATCGGGGACTCTTGCAGAAGATACCTCAGCTTTAAAGCAGGCTACTTGCATTACCAGTTCTCTGCACTGACCTTTGGCTTCTCTACTGCGCCCAGGGTCTTCCCAAAGTGCCTGGCTCCAGTAATTGCATTTTGCAGGCAAAGAAATATTCAGATATATCCATACCTGTACGATTGTCAGGCAGAAAACCGGGACATTCTTCTAAAACATCTGGTGTTTGTATAATGGGTTCTAACTTGTCTAGGCTACACTATAAACGAAAAGAAATCACAACTGATACCCTCTGAAAAAATTACATTCCTGGGTGCAAGCTTGAATAGAACTGCCCAGATGGCTTTCCTTACGCCAGAAAAGCAAATTCATTTGGTGACTTGCTTCAAGTAGGTGGCCACAAAAACCCTGCTATCTGCAAGGCAAATTCTGCAAGCCTTGGGGTTCATGGCCTCCTGCATTCTTCTAATTCCATATGCAAGACTGCATATGAGGAAATTCAGTGATACTTAAAAAGTTTATGGAGTCAACATTGTCACAGCCTGGAAACAATGATTCCTATCATACCTTGCCTGCAACTAGAGTTCCTATGGTGGGCAGAGGCCTGCCACCAAAACAAGGGACTGCCATTCACTCCACCCCCTGCTGCATAAACCCTAACTACAGACTCATCAGACCATGCTTGGGGGGCTCATCTGGCAGGGAAGTGCATTCAGGGCAAGTGGAGCCCAAATCATTTGCATCTTCGTGTCAATCAAAAAGAAATGCTAGCTGTACAGAATGCACTGACAGCCTTCAAGGTCTACCTTCATCCAGGACACTTTAATGATAGACAACATCGCAGTTATGTGGTACATAAACAAGCAGGGGAGTGCACACACCTACCCCCTTTGCAGACTAGCCATGGCATTGTGGAACACGGCCTTGACCTATCAAATACAACACTACAAGCTCAATTCCTGCCAGCAAAGCTGAATACTCTGGCAGACGAACTAAGCAGAAATCTCATGGACCCACACGAATGGAAACTAGAACCAGGGACTTTCAACATGTTGACATGCAAATGGGGGAGTCTAGACATAGATCTTTTTGCCTCACCCCAGAACTATCAGTTGGAGAAATTCTGCCCAAGAACTCATCACAAAAATGCCTGGAAAGTGGATGCTCTATCCTTCATCTGGAAAAACCTATCAGTCTATGCCTTTCCCCCTCTGCCTCTGCTCTCCAAAGTTCTACTAAAAGTCAAACAGGACAAACCAAAAATGATTTTGATTGCTCCAGACTGGCCTCGCCAACACTGGTACCCACTCCTGCGCAGTGTGTCACACCTTCCACTGTGGCACCTGCCTCAGACACTTTACTTACTGTCTCAGCAGAACAACCAAATTCTGCACACACTGCTCCAAACTTTGAATTTGCAGCGTGGCTAATCACCTAAATTCACCCTTAGCATCCCTCAGCAAACCTGTGATGGATGTCATTTTGGAGGCAAGAAGGCCTAGTACTAGAAAATCTTATGCTAATAAATGGAAAAGATTCTGTGCCTGGAATCCTTCACAAGGGTTAAGCACAGCAGTGTCCAGTATTCCTCAGATTTTACAAGACTTAACTGAGATGCTTCACAAGGGCCTGTCCTTTTCTTCCATAAAAATCCATGCCTCAGCCATTTCAGCTCATTACAACACAGAACCTCCCCATTTCTCTCATCGTCTGCTAAAGCAGTATCTCAGAGGGGCCAAAAACTTAAGACCACCCAGGAGAGCTCCAACCCCTGCCTGGGACCTCAATTTTGTATTGGAAAAGCTTACTGTCCCTCCTTTTGAGCCAGCTGCTACTGCAGACTTAAAATTTCTCTCCTGGAAAACAGCTTTCATTTTAGCAGTCACTTTAGTTTTGAATTACAGGCTCTTATGGCAGTGGAGCCTTTCATAATTTTTCATGCGGACAGGGCATCTCTCGGGACCAATCCATCCTTCATGCCTAAGGTGGCATCCAGTGTATCTCTTAATCAGACCATTCAATTGCCAACTTTCTTTCCCAATCCACAGAACAAGGGGGAGCGGATTCTGCATTCTTTGGATGTACACAGACAACTTAGATTTTGCTTAAACAGGACCAGATCTCAAAGAAAATTTGAACAACTCCTGGTGGCATTTGCAGCAGGGGCAGAGGGAAAGGCTATTTCTAAGCAAACCATTTCCAAATGGATAAGCCATTGTATTCGTTTCTGCTATATGCACCATGGTAAACCTATCCCCCAGGGGATCAGATCTCATTCCATCAGGGCTGCATCTTCTTCTACAGCCTTTCTCAGAGTTGTTCCTACCAGGGACATTCTAGAAGCTGCTACCTGGAGCTCAGTTCATACGTTCACCAAACATTACCATTTACCTTCCTTCTCTAAATCCAGAGCTGGCTTTGCCACTGCTGTCCTGCAGCGCCTTATAGCTGGCCCTAATGTTGTATAATTCCCTCCACCCAACCATAGTTTTGGGAATCTACCCAAATGTAATGACTGCAACAGTGAAACACGAAGAACATAGTACAGTTTTGTCACTTACCATAAATGTAGATGTTCGAGTGTATTCACTGTTGCACTCCTGGTTACCCTCCCTCCAGCCCCCTATTTTCCTCTGGCTATACCTCTACTTTCTTTCACTATGCTTAAAAGCCCTTTTGGTGTATTTGCTTTTGGGATTGGAGGTATATATTTTTTGTGTTTTAAATTTTATTTGCTCCTCATTTGGGGGGCACCTGACATCTGGGACAAGACAAACTGATGTAATGGCGTCGGCTGCTTATTTTATACCCCTGACGACCTGACGTCATGCAAGAAGGGACAGCAACTGATGCAGGACCCAAGACTTTGTAAATCAGGCCGACTGATGGCAACCAGCTTACCCAAATGTAATGACTGCAACAGTGAATACACTTGAACATCTACATTTATGTTAAGTGTACACAACTGTACTTTAGCTTTACAGAATGCTCTGACAGGCTTCACGGACCACATACTTCTAGGACAACTAGTGGTAAAGACGGACAACACCACTGTGATGTGGTACATAAACAAGCAGGGGGGTACTCATTTTTACCCCTTCTGCAGACTAGCCATCGCATTGTGGAACACAGCCTTGAGCTACCAAGTGAATCTACAAGCTCTATTACTGCCAGGAAAACTAAAAACACTGGCAGACGACTAAGCAGAAATGTCATGGACCCGCACAAGTGGAAACTGGAACCAAGGATTTTCAACATTTTAAGAAACAGTTGTGGGGGCCCCGATATAAACCTGTTTTCCTCCCCCCGGAACGATCAATTGGACAAATTTTGCACGAGGATTCCCCACAAGCTGGCTTGGAAAGTGGATGCTTTATCCTTCAGTTGGAAAAGCCTATCGGTTTATGCCTTTCCTCCTCTGCCTCTGCTCTCCAAAGTTCTACTAAAGATCAAACAGGACAAGCCAAGGACGATTTTAATTGAACCAGACTGGCCTCACCAACACTGGTACCCAATGTTGCGCAGTGTGTCACGCTTGGCTCCATGGCACCTGCTCAGACTTCTCCCCTGTTGTCTCAGCAGGAGAACCAGAAAACTAGCAGCCTGGCTAATTACCTAATCTCCTTTACTATCCCTCAGTAAATCAGTGATGGATATCATTTTAGAGGCAAGGAGGCCCAGTACCAGAAAATCTTATGCTGCAAAATGGAAAAGATTTTGTGCTTGGAACCGATCTCAAGGAATGAACGCAGCAGTTCCCAATTTACCTCAGATTCTACATTACTTGACTGAGATGTTTCATAGGGGCTTGTCTTTTTCCTCCATCAAAATTCATGCCTCAGCCATTGCAGCTCATTATAGCACGGAGCCTCCTCTTTTTTTCTCGCCCACTGCTCAAGCAGTTCCTCAGAGGGACCAAAAACTTAAAGCCACCCAGAAGAGCTCCAACTCCAGCTTGGGATCTTAACTTTTCTTGGAGAAACTAACTCTTCCACCTTTTGAGCCAGCTACTGCTACAGATTTAAAATGTCTTTCCTGGAAAACAGCTTTCCTGTTAGCTATCATTTCTGCAAGAAGGGTATCTGAATTACAGGCCCTTATGGCAGTGGAGCCTTTCATCATCTTTCATGCGGATAGGGTGTCCCTCAGAACAAATCCCTCCTTCATGCCCAAGGTGGTATCCAGTGTGGCTCTTAATCAGTCCATTCATGTGCCCACCTTTTTTCCTAACCCACAGAACAAAGTGGAACGGATACTGCACTCTTTATATGTGCACAGACAGACGCAGTCCTGACATTTGGGTATAGCTGACGTGCGCTTGATGCCGAATACCAGAGTAGCCCGCTGGCGTGGGCTTTTTGAGACGCCGGAAATGAGATTTTAGACTACTAATGCATGACCGGCGTCATTCAGCGAGTCTTTTTTTTGCCCGCATGGTCGATTTTGAAGCAATTTTGAGATAGAAGTGCTTTTAAGTTTTCTTGCCTTCGGCGGTTCGGGCGAATCAGAAAAGGCTAAGTAACCCATTGAGAACAAGTTAGTTTTTTCTCTCCTCGGTATTTAGCCGGATTTTTCTGCCTCAGCTAACTGTATTCTTGTGGGAAACAGATACTGCATTTGATTATCAGCCATTATGTATGTACCTTGTTTATTGTCTGTACCTTGTGTTGGTTGCCGCTCTCTTGTCTCGTTAACAAGCGCACTATTATAGTGAAGCCCCATCGAGTTAGTGTTTGGGAAGCGTGATTGTTATAATAATAGTGCTCAGGAAGCTCCGGCGGTTGCTTCATGAAGAGCAAGGACAAAAACGCAGTCCAAGAGGGGTGAGGAGGCGGCAGTCCCGGGCGGCAGTTCTTTAGAAAACCTGATCGCCTGTTCAGTTGCTTACTCCTTCTGACAGATTTTTCTACTTTACACTCTTATGGATGTTGAGGCTTCTACTTAGGCCAGGGCTTCTGTTCTTTCAGCTTGCATTCCCTCTCTTTCGGCAAACCGAAGCCTTTCTCTCCTTCTGAGGCCAGCTTCAATTTTGGCTTTCTCTTTTTTTTTTCTATGCTGTCCAAGACCGGGGCCTCTTAAAATGTGAACCTTCCCAACATATCTTGGAAAATGGTAGAATGGCAGGAAGATGATTAGAGGTTCTATGCCAGTTTCTGATAAGAGGCCTCTGATGTTCTAGGTTGGGAGGAGTTTAGAACAGGACTCACTTTTGAACAGTTCTCAGGTGGCTAGATCTGTGAACACTCTACTTATTCTGCTACTTTAAATGGATTCCACTCCTACAGCTTCACCAAGGAAAAGGCTTTCATTTCTTGTTTTCTTCCAGAGAAGCTTTCACTCCAAATGGGTGCATTTAAATGGGTGGAGGATGTTTCTTTCTTAGCTCCTGAACCTTTACCCCCTTGCCTCCTTACCCCAGCCAGCTCCCTATAGCTATTAGGGTGCCCGAATGTTTGCAGTATTTCCCTATGCCCTGTCTCAGGTGCTAACTGCTCCCTGTAATAATCGGCTAGCTCCTGTTAAAGCTGATAGGTGCAAAATCCTGTACCCTCTGATAAAGAGGCAAGGGCTTTGGATAGGTGGGGTAAGAAGAAAGCTTTTCTGGTTACTTAAAAGGTCAAAATTTTGGATGAGCCTTAAGGAGCTTTGGATGATGTTTGGAAAACCAGGACTTCTTTAAGTCTAGAAATGAATAGTTTTCTGTCAGTTTCATGCTGAGTGCGCCAAATCTGAAATTTTCTGGTGTGGAAATAGGTGGATGCTTGGTAAATGGTACCTTGTGTAAAAATTGATGCTTTTGGAAGGGTATTCTGAACAAGTGGGTAAGCATTCTTTGTCATGTGGCATGATGCTGGGATAAGCCAGGCTAGGGCTGTGCAGACCATTCTGTTCTTTCCGGACATGCCTCTGCTGAGGGATCTGTTTAGCGCTGCATGTTAAAAGAGCAGGATGGATGCTCCTTTACACAAAGCTATGTTGTTTGGACGGCCGCCAAGCTTTTTTGTAAAGAAGAAATCTTGTGACAAGCTAAGTCTATGCAGATCAGGAAAGAGCTTGGTGCAGCCTCGAGTTTATTTTTGCAGGTAGGCATAAGGGGTAAACATATCTGGCCTATGTCTCCCAGTCAGGGGGTAGGTCTAGGCGTCTAGGGGGCAGAGGTCAGGGTTGAGGGGCAGGGTCTTCGCTTTTCACCTAGATCAGACAGCCTGACTGGTCAGACTTCTGATGAGGGCAGCTTCAATTTTTTCGTGACCTGCCTGATGACCTGCCCTTTGGATTGCCGTCTTGGGATTCATTTGGGAGGAAGACTGTCTCTTCTGCTTATCTCAACATATCGGTTTCCCAAAGTCACTGTGTGCTTTTGTGGGTTCATCGCTCCTTCATTTTATTCCACACACTTTATTTTCCTTCAAAGGATTTCCAGAAAGCCAAACTCCTGTTCCTCACCAGCAAAAAGATCAGTTACTCAGAATTTCAGTTTCACCCAATCCCTAGTCAGAAAAGGGGAAGTATTATTCTTTAATTGTCCCTAGCTTCAAAGAGAGTTCAGTGAGACCAAGAAGATTTGGCTATTTGACCTTATCTGTCATTTTATCTATGCCGGATGTTTCCGTTACAATTCCTACTCAAGATCTGCTGGCTTGGCACCTTCATCTACAGCAAAGGCAGATCACTGAAAATCTGGGCCAGATTTTGAGGAAGTAAAGATCATGGTTGTAAGTATCTGCGGTTTCGAACTGGTGCTCTACTGCCCAGTAGATTTTCTGGTCTCAGTATCTACTCGGAGACTTTGGCATATCTACTTCATTCTCAGTGGACACAAAGGCTTCGACTCATTCAAGAGCTCCTTGCTTTAATCAAGGCATTTTCCTCTATCAAGAAAAGGAAGGCCTTGGCAAGGGATGCCTGATGTCATCTGTGTGCTAAGATAAAGCATCATCTAGAGCCATCCCAGTCCTCCAATGTGCCCAAATGGGACATGTGCTTTCTGGGTGTGAGACTGATGCACTTTTAGAGATGGATTTACACCCGGACCAACAAAAGGTCCAGTGACTTAACTGCATCAACTATCTCCCCAGACACTTAACGATCAAGCATTGGGTCCTTCACAACTTAGGGTTCAACTGTGCTTGCCAGCTAATTGCTTCCCAGATTAAAAAAGGGTATCTGAAGCTGCACACTGCTCATGTGCCTGTATGGACACAGCACCTTGGGATTTGGACACTGTCACTGTGGGATTTCTTGCCTTCAAGCTCATTCTTGTACACTGTACAAGCCTCACTCTGTCACCCGACCAAGTGTGTGGTGGCAGTCGGAATGTCAATGCACCAACAGATGCCTTGGGACACTCTCTAAGGAGACAACACAAATGGCCTGTGGATACAAGTGAAGCTAACACTGCTACCACAGCATCTACATAGCAACATGGCAACAGATGTGAGCAGTCATGAAGTCCAGCGCCTTACACTCTTTACTTCAGGAGTTGCGGTGTTGAGACTACACATTGACACACAACTGTCATCAACTTAACTGGCAGGTGGGGAACAGTCTCTTAGCATACAATGCGCATGCAGGCAATCAATGATTTTATGGGGTTCTGGGTGTTCCTCTCACTAACTCTTCAGGGAATTGTCTGCCAGGGCTAGTGCTAAGCAATCAAATCATGTAGCAATCGTGGATCCAGGAGCTAAAACATCCTCACATGTAGTGGTGGAATTGGGAACTCATCCTCAGGAAAAAGACATATTCTTGTTAAACTTCTCCACTAAATTGCCCCTCTCCAAAAGTCACTACAAAAGGGTTCTGTTCACAGCTCCACTTTCTCAGTCTGTCTTGAAGTTGGATCGTCCTTCTGCCTCTCACCTTTCCACCTTCTTGCAAGGTTCCAAGTCAGACACAAAGGTCAGACTGATTCTTTCAGGATGAGCCACATAAAGCCAGATTGACATCGTAATTTTGAGCCTTCACTACTCACCAGCAGTGAGAAGCCTAGTGCCAGATTCTCCCTGAGCACATCTGGCCCCACTCAACAGGATGGTGCAAGTAATTCAAATGATTACTCTCTTCTCTTCATCTAACAGCCAAGGCATCTTCTCTAAGCCTGCACAAACTCAAGTTTTCTTTTAACATTATGCAATATTCTGATGAAGTTTCTTAGAAGACCTAAACTTCCTCAGCTACGCAGAAATGGAAGAGAGATTTTTATTTAAAGATCAGCAAGATTTCGTACGAGACAAATGAGCTATTTGGAGTGTTTCTCTTCAAGGACTTTGAGAGTTATTGTTGTGGTTGTCCCTTCTATCCTACAAATTCATGGCAAGGTCATTTCAGCTCTCATTGAGATTGAGATGTTTTTGTTTCGCATCCTTCCCACCTTCTTTTTTTTCTTTGAGCAAAGACTTATAAGACCCTTCCAAGAGCTCTAGCACTCCTAATGACCTCAATTCCCTGTTGGAAACTGACACTCTAGGTTGGAAAACTTACTGGCTTCCTCTTGAGAGCTGAGCTAGGGGCTGAGAAACTGCTTTGATGCCCTACTGCTCTTCCATGCCAGGTGTGTCTGAGTTGCAGGCCCTTGAGGCCTATGGCAGTTTGAGCTTTTGATAGGGTATCATTCACTAACTATTAATCCTATTACATTACCTTCCTTATGCCCTACAAGGTAAACAAACCTGCTCAAAACCAAACCTATATTTTTTGCCTACTTTTTATGCATCCCAAAAGATAAAGCTTTAGAGTTTGTACACACGAGCAGTTGACATATGCAATTGAGAGGACCCAAGTTTTAGGCAGTTGTTTTAGTTTTTCTCAGCAGTTGTTTGTTTCCTTTTTTGCCTTTGACAAAAAAAACAAACTCCTGGATTGTCTTTTGGCTTTTATTTTTGCATTCATACCTTCATGCATATTCAAGGCCATTCCAGAGCAAGGCAAGGAGAGGGGAGCTGGCCCTCTAGGCCATTTCTACTTTCTTTCTAAGAATTGAAGGGTAAGGATATGGCAACTCAGGAGCAGCTACTCATAGCTTTAAGCATTATCATCTTCTCATCTTACTCTAAGTCTAGGCTGGTTTCAGGGCTTTGCCACTGCTGTTTTATGCTGCCAGCCTTACTTCTCCTTCTTATAATGCCTTTGCCCTCTGCTTTGGGATTGCTTTGGGATACCGGGATTGCAATGCTGCAGCAATGGAAGCAAGAAGATAGTATGAAGATGTTAGTACTACCATAAATGTAGTCCAAGCAAGTTCCGTACTTTCCTTCAATTACTCCCTCTTACCTCCCCTGTGTTTAGGGGTGTGGTTGTGTGAGTGTTATTATGTATATTTTATTATATATTGTTTTGTATATTATACATGTTTTTTTTGTTGGGTTGTTTTTTGACTTGTCTTTTGGGTCTTTCTGGCATGGGGCAAAGAAAGACTGAAAGATCGGGCCGGTCATAAGTATTAGTACTCTGGTACGACACGCAGTCTAAAGCGCCATGACCCACGCCAGCCTTCTCTCTGGTATGGTATCGGGGGAGACTGGACGCTGCCAATACAGTTTGACTGCAGCAATGGAATCCTCGAACATCTACATTTATGGTAGGTACAAAACTGTACTTTTAGATTCTACTTGGACAGGACTAAGCCTCAAAGGAAATCTGAAAAACTGCTGGTGGCATTTGCTGCCGGGACAGAGGGGAAAGCCATTTCTAAACAAACTATTTCAAAATGGATAGGCCACTGTACCCTTTTCTGATATATAAGCACCATGGAAAACCTATTCCACAGGGCATCAGACCCCATTCAATTATGGCTGCATCTTACCTCTACAGCCTTTCTCAGGGGCGTCCCTAATAGGGACATCCTAGAAGCTGCTACCTGAAGTTCTGTACATACTTTACCAAGCATTATCATTGGTCTATTTTCTCTGAATCCAGAGCTGGTTTTGTCACTGCGGTCTTGCAGGACCTTATAGCTGGTCCTAATTCTAGTTAAATCTCTCCTCCCAACCTTAGCTTTGGGATTCTACCAAAATGTAATGACTGCAACAGTGAAAGATGAAGAACATAGTACAGTTGTGTACACTTACCATAAATGTAGATGTTAGAGTATATTCACTGTTGCAGTCATGGATGTTCTTCGTGCATCACTGTTGCAGTCATTACATTTGGGTAATTTGCTGGCAGGTTGCCCTCAGTCTCCCTGAATAACAAAGTCTTGGGTCCTGCGTTGGTTGCTGTCCCTTCTTCCATGACGTCAGGTCATCATGGGGTGTAAAACATGCAGCCGACGCCATTACATCAGTCTTTCTTGCTGCGCGGTGCCCGAAGCAGAAGCAGTTCGCAAGTGCCCGTCGGCCAACTCCTAAAATTTTCGTTTTCGAGTTTCAGAACCGAAGTCTTCAACTAAAAGCTAAGTACCCCGTTGGGGAAACTTTTTCTTGCTCCTTACCGATTTCAGTAAAAGTTAATAATTGCATTACTTATGGGAAGCAAATACCTGATAAGGATTTTCATTTGTACTGTATTCCTTGCCTAGGCCCTGACCACAGTGTGCCTTGCTGTCGTTTTTTTGCTAAATTTAATCAAAGCACAATTAAACGTTGGTATATTTTAGTTTCTAAATACTTTGGCTCAAGATTTAACTATCCAGAAATGCTGTCAGTTAGCAATCCGACTACCGGAATACCTAAAAAAAACGCAAAGGAAAAGACAGGGACAGACCATCAAGGTCCAAAACCGACTACGCTTCTCCTAAGCCAGTCGCCGGTTTGTCGGTACTCGGGCACTTTCACAGCCCCTGATACCTGCTACTTCTGATTTGCAGGCCTCTACTGAGACCCATTCGCGAGATGCTTCAATTATGGAACCCACGGATGTCTCTACCTTAGATTGGTCTGGAGTCGCTGTGCAGGCACCGGCTTCTGAGGGTGCTTTCAGGCCTACAGATTTGTATACTAGACCAATGCCATCTTCAAAACTAAGGCCAAATTCTAAGTCTATGTCTAAAACACCGCCGCCTGGGCCAGATGTGTAGGCCCCTATGCCTAAAAAACAAATGATCAAAATGGCTGACTATTTAATTACTCTGATTAGGGGTAGCCAACCCCCTTCTTCTAAGAGGCCTGGGCAAGACATTGATTATGAATCTTCTGAACAGGATTCTATTTCTTCTGACTCTTCTAATGAGCAGGATTTGTCTATTCCTACTTATGAGGTCGCTGATGCAGAAGATTCCATTCCTTCTGCCTCTCCCCCTGAGGATTTTTCTTTTGGGGAAACTTTGCATGCCTTAAGGAAACATTTCCACTGGGAAAGTCAGGATTTCTCTGAATCTAAAAAGAGACTTGGGGATTTTATTCTACTTCCTCAGCATAGGCCCTTGGCTGTACCTCATTTTCTAGACATTGTTGATTTATTTTCAGAATCTAGTATGACTCCTGATTCTCTGCATACGTCTCATTGTAAGCCAGGCAGAGATACTGCAGGGTTCCTGATCCCACAAATTCCTTTTCAAAAACCCTATTGCTGATTCTGAAACCATTTCTCAGGGTCCCAAGGGCATTAAGGCCTCTACTACCAAAAAATCCTACCTCTCCTGAGAGAGGCACCAGGACGCTGGATAGATGGGGTAAGAAGGTTTACACATCTGCAACCTTGGCAATCAGGGCTTTAAACTGTCATTCATATGCTTAAATATCAACAGCATATCATGGGACTACTTAAACAGAAAATTATGTTAATCTCTGACTATGTGGAAAATAAAGAATTGCAGGATTTATTGCATTCAGCTGAACAAGTTGGAAAACATACTTTGCAATGTGGTTTTGATTCCTTGGAGGCCTCTTGCAGGGCTGCTGTAACTGGATGTGTGCTAAGAAGGCATGCTTGGCGCAAAGAGCAAACTCTGCCTAACCATGCTAAAGCAAACTTGTTGGATTCTCCTTTACAACAGGACCATCTCTTTGGTAATAAGGGTGAAGAAGTGTTAAAAAAGATGGAAGATAAAGCCAAATCTATGCAAAATGTGAAAGATGTTTTACAAGTGCAACCTCCAAGATTTAGTAGGTACTGGTCTACTAAGAACTGGTACTTTCCAGTCCCCTCGAGAGCTGCTCTAGTCAAATCAAGACATTCCAAAGGCTCCAGGTTTCAGTCACAAGGAACTTTTAGAACACAGTAATGGGGTGCCTCCACCTCCAAATCTGGAAGCAGCAAGGCACCTCCCTATGGTAAGCAGTCTCATTGACTTCCCTCTTCAATTACCAAGCACTTACCTCTTAGCTGCGCCTTTGGGGGGAAAACTAGCGCTTCATGCAAGAAACTGGCAACTTGTTACTCAGGACAAATGGGTATTAAATGTAGTATCCCAGGGATACAGATTTCACTTCCACACACACATTGCCAATACCAAACGGATGGCCAGATATGACCCCAAATCAGTGGGCAGAGGCCCAGAAACAAGTTCTGTCTCTCATGAACATGGGGGCTATTCAACCAATACCAGAAGAGGAAAAGGGACAAGGTTTCTATTCCATACTTTTCTTGGTACCCAGAAAATACAAATCATGGCGTCCAGTTCTGGACTTATCCACTCTAAACACATTTCTGGACATTCCAAAATTCAAGATGCTGACTCATCAACGGTTACTACCTATGCTAGGCAAAGATGTCTGGTTGGTAACTCTAGACTTAAGAGGCTTACCTGCATATCCCAATCAGGGAATCTTGCAGAAGATACCTCCGCTTCAAAGCAGGCTACTTGTATTACCAGTTCTCTGCACTTGCTTTTGGCTTATCTACTGCGCCCAGGGTCTTCACAAAGTGCCTGGCACCAGTAATTGCATTTTGCAGGCAAAGATATTTTCAAATATATCCATACCTGGACGACTGTCTTAATTCGGGTAGAAAACAAGAACATTCTTCTAATGCATGTGGCGTTTGAAAAAAGGGTTCTAACTTGTCTAGGGTATGCCCTAAACGAAAAGAAATCACAACTGGTACCCTCTCAAAAAAATTACATTCCTGGGTGCAAGCTTGAATACAACTGCCTCGATGACTTAACTTTCACCAGAAAAGCAAATTCAATTGATGACTTACTTCAAACAGGTGGCCACAAAAACCCAGCTATCGGCAAGACGAATTCTGCAGGCCGTGGGGTTCATGGCCTCCTGCATTCTTCTAATTCCATATGCAAGACTGCATATGAGGAAACTTCAGTGGTACTTAAAAAGTTTATGGAGGCAACATTGTCACAGCCCGGAAACAATGATTCCTATCATACCTTGCCTGCAACTAGAGATCCTATGGTGGGCAGAGGCCTGCCACCAAAACAAGGTACTGCCTTTCACCCCCCCCCCCATCCAAACCCTAACAGCCGCATCAGACTATGCTTGGGGGGGCTCATCTGGGTGGGAAGTGCATTCAGGGCAAATGGAGCCCAAATCAAATGCACCTACATATCAATCAGAAAGAGATGCTAGCTGTACAGAATGCTCTGACAGCCTTCAAGGACTACCTTCATCCAGGACAACTAATGATAAAGACAGACAACACCACAGTTATGTGTTACATAAACAAGCAGGGGGTTACACATTCCTACCCCCTTTGCAGACTAGCCATGGCATTGTGGAACACAGCCTTAACCAATCAGATACAACTTTAAGCTAAATTCCTGCCAGGAAAGCTAAATACTCTGGCAGACGAACTAAGCAGAAATCTTCTGGACCCTCACAAATGGAAATTGGAACCACAAGTTATCAACATGTTGACACGCAAATGGGGGAACCCAGACGTAGATCTTTTTGCCTCACCCTAGAACTATCAGTTGGACAAATTCTGCAGAAGAATAAATCACAAAAAAGCTTGGAAAGTGGATGCTCTATCAGTCTATGCCTTTCCCCCTTCTACCTCTGCTCTCCAAAGTTCTACTAAAAGTCAAACAGGACAAACAAAAATGTTTCTGGTTGCCTCAGACCGGCCTTGCCAACACTGGTACCCACTCCTGCAATGTGTCACACCTTCCTCCGTGGCACCTGCCTCAGACACCTTACCTACTTTCTCAGCAGAACTACCAAATTCTGCACACTCAGCTCCAAACTTTGAATCTTGCAGCGTGGCTAATCAACTAATTTCACCCTTTGCATCCCTCAGCAAACCTATGATGGATGTCATTTTGGAGGCTAGAAGGCCTAGTACTCGAAAATGTTATGCTGACAAATGAAAAAGATTCTGTGCCTGGAACCAATCACAAGGAATAAACACAGCAATGCCCAATATTCCTCAGATTCTGCAATACTTAACTGAGATGTTTCACAAAGGCCTATCTTTTTCTTCCATAAAAATCCATGCCTCTGCCATTTCAGCTCATTACAACACAGAACATCCCCTCTTCTCTCATCCTCTGATAAAGCAGTATCTCAGAGGGGCCAAAAATTTAAGACCGCCCAGGAGAGCACCAACTCTTGCAGGGGACCTCAATTTTGCTTTGGAAAAACTCACTCTCCCTCCTTTTGAGCCAGCTGCTACTGCAGACCTAACATTTCTCTCATGGAAAACAGCTTTCCTTTTAGCAGTCACTTCAGCTAGAAGGATTTCAGAATTAGAGGCTCTTATGGCAGTGGAGCCCTTCATTATTTTTCATCCGGACGGGGTGGCTCTCTGGTCCAATCCATCTTTCATGCCTAAGGCGGTATCCAGTGTGGCTCTTAATCAGGCCATTCATTTGCCAACCTTCTTCCCCAATCCACAGAGCAAGGGTGAGCGGATTCTGCATTCATTGGATGTTCACAGACAACTTTGATTCTACTTAAACAGGACGAAATCTCTAAGAAAATCTGAGCAACTATTGGTGGCATTTGCTGCAGGGGCAGAGGGAAAAGCTATTTCAAGGCAGACTATTTCCAAATGGACAAGCCATTGCATTTGTGTCTGCTATACGCACCATGGTAACCTATCCCCAAAGGGATCAGGCGTCATTCCACCAGGGCCGCATCTACTTCTGCAAACTTTCTCAGAGGGGTTCCTGCCAGAGACATTCTAGAAGCTGCTACCTGGAGCTCAGTTCATACGTTCACCAAACATTACCATTTAACTTCTTTCTCTAAATGCAGAGCTGACTTTGCCACTGCTGTACTGCAGGGCCTGATAGCTGCTCCTAATGTTGTATAAATCCATCCTCCGAACCATAGCATTGGGATTCTACCCAAATGTAATGACTGCAACAGGGAAACATGAAGAACATATTACAGTTGTGTACACTTACCATAAATGTAGATGTTTGAGTGTATTCACTGTTGCAGTCCCTGTTACCCACCCTCCAGACCCCTCTTTTTTTCTCTTACTATACCTCTTCTTTCTTTTACTATGCATAAAAGCCTTTTTGGGTGTATTTGCTTTTGTTTGGAGGTATATTTTTTGTGTTTTAAATTATTTACTTTTAAATGTTTATATATATATATATATATATATATTTTGCTCCCCATTTGGGTGGCACCTGACATCTGGGGCAAGAAAAACTGATGTAATGGCATCGGCTGCATGTTTTATACCCCTGACGACCTGATGTCATGGAAGAAGGGACAGCAACCGATGCAGGACCCAAGACTTTGTTAATCAGGCCAACTGAGGGCTACTGCAAGCAGATAACCCAAATGTAATGACTGCAACAGTGAATACACTCTAACATATACATTTATGGTAAGTGTTACACAACTGTACTTTCTTTCTAAAACGGCCGAGTTTGTTATGACCAGGTAACGAACTACTCCCAGAAAACCGACGACTCAAGCTCAGGCACTTGCTTCCTTGCCTCAATCTCAAATGCTTAAAATGGCATTAGATTTTATTATGCTTATTAGGGGAAGCCAGGCTACCCCTTCTAAAAGAAAAAGACTTGTTCCCAGTAGTTTTTTCTGAACAGGTGTTCAATGACTCTGATGCTTCTGAATATGAAGACATGTAACACCTCTCTGCTTTTGAGGATTCTGATGCAGAGAAATCCATTCCTTCTTCCTCTCCACCCGAGAATTTTTCATTTGGGGAAACCTTTCATACTTTAAATGAGCATTTCCAATGGGAATTTCAAGACTGTCCTCAGTTGAGAAAGGGACTCTGGGAATTCTTAGATTTACCACATCACTGACCTTTGGCTTTTCCTCCTTTCCTGGAATTTGTAGATGATGTTTTTATGGAATCTAGTTTGACTTCTGACACCCTTCCTCCTGCTCCCAGGAAAGCTGATAAGTACTACAGAGTCCCTGCCTCTCGCAAATTCCTTTTCAAAAATCCTACTGCTGACCCAGAAGTCCTCTCCCAAGGTCCTAAAGGAATTAATGCAACCTCAGCTAAGAATCCCACCCCCTCAGACAGGGATTCCCGATCTTTAGACAGGTGGTGTAAAAAAGTATACACCTCTGCTGCTGTTGCTATTAGAGCATTAAATTGTCAGTTCCACATGCTGAAATATCACCAGCATACCATGCAACTCCTCAAACAAAAAATGTCTTCCTTTCCTGCTTGGGCAGAAAATAAAGAATTACAAGAGCTTTTGCATTCTGCAAGTGAAGTTACTAAGCACACCTTGCAATGTGACTTTCTCGCCCTATAAGTATCTTGCAAGGGCAGCAGTCACTGGTTCTGTTCTTAGAAGGCATGCTTGGCTTAAAGTATAGACCTTGCCACACCATGTCAAATCCAAATTATTGGATGCACCATTGAATAAAGACAATTTATTTGGCACCAAGGCAGAAGAGGTCTTAAAAAAGATGGGAGAAAAAGCTAAATCTATGCAGACTGTTATAGACTTCCTACAAGTCCAGCCTCCGAGGTTCAGTAGGCATTGTCTCTTTCCTGCCCCCTCCAGGCTAGCTCAGCCTAGACACAGCGGCCCCAGGGAATGCAAAGTTCTAACAAATGGAATTCTTCCTGTTCAAAAACAGGGAGTGCAAAGCCTCCCCCTTATGGTAAGAACTCAAAATGTCTTTAAATCTCCAACCAGTGGGCCGAGGCCAAAAAGCAAGTCCTTTCCCTGTTCTCCATGAGGGTAATACAGCATGTTCCTGCAGAACAAATAGGCTAAGGTTTCTATTCCAGATTCTTCCTGTTACCCAGAAATGAGAGCACTTGGCGCCCAATCCTCGATCTATCCATTCTAAACACCTTCCTGGTGATACCAAAATTCAGAATGCTCACCCTGCAGCAGCTTCTTCCTATGCTTTCTAAGGATGCTTAGTTAGCCACCTTAGACCTAAAAGAGGCCTTCCTACACATCCCAATCAGGGAGTCTTGCAGGAAATGTCTACGTTTCAGGGCAGGATCTATGTACTTTAGTTCTCTGTGCTTCCCTTTGGCTTGTCCACTGCTCCCTGAGTTTTCGCAAAATGCCTGGCTCCAGCTATTGCCTTTTGCACACAATGAAATATCCAAATTTACTCCTGCTTAGACGACGGCCTGATTAGGCAGACAGTCAGGAAAAGCTGCTACAGCACCTGACCTTTGTAAAGGACCTATTGACTTCCTTGGGGTATACTATCAATGAGAGACTATTTATCTCATCTAGCCAGCAGAACCCAGTTATCCATATGGAAAATCCTTCAAGCTCAAGGGTTCATGACCTCCTGCATTCTACTCATTCCATATGCCAGACTGCATATGAGGAAACTACAGTAATACTTAAAAAGCCTTTGATGTCAACACTCTCAAGACCTGGAATCTGTCATTCCAGTGGTACCTTGTCTAAGTAAAGATTTTCTTGGGTGGGCAGTAGCATGCAACCACAACAAGGGACTTCCCTTTTCACAACCCCGCGCCGCCCAGAGCCTCACAATAGACTCGTCAGACTGTGCCTGAGGGTGCACACCTGGACGGCAGGTGCATTCAGGGCTATTGGAGCCCAAATCAAATACATCTGGACATCAACCAAAAAGAGATGCTAGCTGTTCACATGCCCTGACAGCTTTCAAACCCCCTACTCTCCACGAGGCCTCTACTGATCAAAACAGACAACACCACAGTGATGTGGTATATCAGCAAGTAGGGAGGGACTCGCTCTTACCTTCTGTGCAGGCACGTCATGACCCTTTGGCACACGGCCTCAGCCATGCAACTATATCGGCTAGCACAATTCCTCCCAGGCTCCCTAAACTCTCTGGCAGACAACTTGAGCAGAAACCTGCTAGACCCACATGAGTGGCAGCTAGACCACAGAACCTTCACCCTTGTAACCCAGAAATGGGACACCCCGATGGTGGACCTCTTTGCCTCCCACTCCATTCATCAGCTCAGCAAATTCTGCACCAGGGAACCTCACAGTAAGGCCTGGAAAGTGGATGCTCTATTCTTCCAGTGGGTAAATCTCTTGGTCTGTGTATTTTCCCCGCTACCACTCATTTCAAGGCTACTGCTCAAAATAAGGGAGGAAAAATCAAGGGCAATCTTGATTGTCCCTGACCGGCCACGCCAGCACTGGTACCCACTGCTGCGCAGCCTATCACCCCTGCCACCATGGCACGTACCTCAGATCCCAACACTCCTGACCCAGAGGAATGGAGAATTCATGCATCCCCAGTTGCAGACCCTCAACCTGGCAGCCAGGTTTATTACCTGGTCTCTTCTTAAGCTGCCAGGCTAAGCAAACAATTCTTAGATGTTTATACATGAGGCCTGAAGTGCCAGTTCTAGAAAATCCTATGCTGACAAGTGGAAAAGGTTTTGCATCTGGATCCAGGTTAAGGGAGCCGGAATGGCACAGCACTCCCTACCACTCATCCTGGATTACCTAGCAGACCTACTACACTGGGGTCTATCCACCTCTTTTCGGCTTTTCCCGGTTAGGGTTCACATCAGTGGATCACCTGTCTGCTCATGATTGTCAGTAGAGGTTTACGGTGTTGAGTTGCCAGCCCGGCGTCCAACCTTCCACAGAAGGCACATACACACTTAACCACAAATAGAGTGCAACAAGCCAAAGAAAACTGAAAAATCCGTATATTCTTTTTAGAAATGTTTTTAATGAATATACCAAACTCCACAGACCATCACATAAACGCAATTCCAACAACACAGTTTCCAAGCGTTTTCATCCAAACCAATTGGACTTCATCAGACATTAAACAACCATTAAATTAATCTATATATACTAGTTTGACTAACCCACTGACCAATGAATATTGCTTTAGACATTTGAATTAAGCAAATTAGAAAAACGGCCTCATTAATATTAAAATAAGGTAAAATGTAATACACATATTCATCACCTTGAAAATGAATGAAATAATCAGATACTGATAAAAACCTATCCATAATTAAATACACAAACATATATATATGTTGAATTTAATAAGTATTGTATTAAAAAGTATAACAATATAAAATAAAGTGCTTGTGCTAAGCTGACCAAATGTTCCTATATCTATCTATAGCATGATTACTCCCTCTGCTGTCAACAACCTGTATTGCATGTATATATCCAAAAATACAATAAAAGACATATATATATATATATATATATTATTGCTAGAATTCATAAAATACTATTATTACAAATAAAGTGCTTGTGCAAATAATCATTATAAAGTGCTTAATACTATATGTTGTTCCTTCTATAGATAAATAAATATATGAGTGCATCCAGTGTTTTTCGTAGTACATACACACTTAAGCCTAGGGCCAATTTAGAGTGTCCAATCCATCTACAGCATGTTTTTGGGATGTGGGAGGAAACCGGAGCACCCGGAGGAAACCCACATGACCACGGGGAGGACATGCAGACTACACACAGAGGGCACCCCAGCCAAGGATCGAACCAGAGAAACAGGGGTCTACCCTTCTCTTTTATTAAAATTCATGCCTCTCCTATCTCTACTCATTACAACACAGAGCCACCAATCTTTTCACACCCTCTCATCAAACAGTTCCTAAGAGGTGCTAACAACTTAAGGCCATCCAAAAGAGCTCCTGCCCCAGCTTGGGACCTTAACGTTCGTGTTGGAAAAGCTCACCCTACCCCCCTTTGAACCTACAGCTTCAGCAGAGTTAAAATTCCTCTCTTGGTAGACAGCCTTGCTTCTGGCTATCACTTCAGCTAGAAGAGTTTCAGAGCTACAAGCACTCATGGCTGTAGAGCCCTTCATCATTTTCCATGCTGACAGGGTCTCCCTCAGGACTAACCCATCCTTCATGCCTAAAGTGGTATCCAGTGTGGCTCTCAACCAATCCATTCATTTTCCCTAACCCACAAAACATGGAGGAAAGGATTTTGCACTCTCTAGATGTGCACAGATGGCTTGGATCCAATCTGGACAGCACTAAATCTTTTAGAAAAACTGATCAATTGCTAGTCAGCTTCGCAGCAGGGGCATAGGGCAAGGCCATATCCAAAAAACAATCTCCAAGTGGATAGCACACTGCATCCATTTCTGCTACAAACAGCACGGGAAACCGCCCCAAAGGGGGTCAGGACACATTCCACCAGGTCAACCTCCACCTCTGTAGTTTTTCTCAGGAGGCTGCAACATGGACATCTGTTCATACCTTCACCAAGCATTACCACCTGCCTATCTTCTCCAAGTCCAGGGCAGGCTTTGCCACTACAGTCTTGCAGGGCATCCTAGCCATCCCCCAGTCTTCTTGACTGCCTCCACCCTTTTTCTTCAGCTTTGGGAGTCAACCCAAGTGTGATGACTGCAACAGTGAAATACGAAGAACATAGTACAGTTGTGTACACTTACCATAAATGTAGATTTTCGAGTATATTCTCTGTTGCAGTCCTGTTCCCCACCTCCATCCCCCTTGTGTCTCTCTCTCTTCCTCTTCTTTCAGGGAATTTTTGGTATTTACTTTCTACTGATGGTGTTCTTCCACCATAACCTAGCTCCCTATTTGGAAGCTCTAGACAGTTAGGGCAAGAAAAATTGATGTAATTGCATTGGCTGCTGCTTTTTTACCACTGACGAACTGACATCAGTCCTGGAGCGACAGCAACTGATGCAGAAATACTAATCCTCTGGTATTCGGGCTGACTGAGGGCTACTTCTGGCAGGATAACCCAAATGTGATGACTGCAACAGTGAATACACTCTTATCTATTACATTTATGGTAAGTGTACACAACTTTACTATGTCCTTCTCTTCCATGTTGCAGTATTCCTTCCTGACCACCAATCCCCCCAGGTCCTATTCCTTACCTGTAATACCTACATTACAGTAGGTCTCGAAGTCACACACCTGGAAACAACTGGCATTCCTCCTGATGGGCTGCCTTCTCTGCTTGCTGGCCTTCAAGATGTTTTTTGTGTTTCACTGTTGCAGTCATCACATTTGGGTTATCTGCTTGCAGGTAGCCCTCAGTCTTCCTGATTATCAAAGTCTTGGGTCCTGCGTCGGTTGCTGTCTCATCTTCCATCACGTCAGGTAGTCAGGGGTATAAAGCATGCAGCCAATGCCATTGTATCAGTCTTTCTGTCCGTGCGGTTTCCGAAGCAGAAGCAGTTCGCAAGTGCCGGTCGGCCGACTCCTGAAATTTTTGTTTTCGTGTTTCAGATCCGAAGTCTTCAACTAAGCTAAGTACCCCATTTGCGATCCTTTTTCTTGTTCTAATCAAATGTCAGTAAAAGTTAACAGTTGTGCTTCTTGTTGAAAGCAAATACCTCATAAAGATTTTCATTAATACTGCATTCCTTGCTTAGGCCCAGACCACAACGTACCTCGCTGTCGGTTTTGTGCCTTATTCAAACCTCGAACTATTCGTTGTCTGTTCATTTTTGCATCTAAATATTTTGGTACTCTGTTCAAATATCCAGAAATTGCTTTGGTATGCCACCCGACTACCGACATTCCGAAAAAACGCTAAGATAGACAGAGACAGACCGCATAGGTCCAAAGCTGCCGACGAGGCTTCTCCTAAGCTATTCGCCAGTTTGCCGGTATTCAGTGAGGCTCTTTCGCAGCCCCTGATACCCATTCCTTCAGATTCGCAGGCCTCTACTGAGACCCATTTTGAGTCCTGTGTACCGCGAGTTGCTTCGACTGTGGAACCTGCGGATGTCTCTACTTTGGATGGGGTCAGAGCCGCTGTACAGGCACTGGCTTCTGAGGGTGAATTCAGGCCTACTGACTTGCATATTAAACCAACACCATCTTCAAGGCCTAAAACTCGTTTCATGCCTAGAAAACCGCCCAGACCGCGCATGGTCAGGCCCCTGTGCTTAAAAAACAAATAAGAATGGCTGAAGACGTTATTACTCTAATCAGGGGAAGCCACCCTTCTCCCTCTGAATTCTATGACTGATTTTCCTTCTGATTCTTCTGATCAGTATTCTGAAGTTTCTGTTTTCTCTGATGACCCAGGAGTTGCCCTTATCTACCTATTAGGATTCTGATGCAGAGGACTCCATTCCCTCTGCTTCCCCTCCAGAGGTTTTCTCTTTTGGTGTAACCTTGCATACTCTTAGGGAGAATTTCCGCTGGGAAAGCCAGGATTACTCAGACTCCAAAATGAGGCTCAGGGGAATTTTTACTCCTACCTCAACACAGCCCTTTAGCTATACCTCCTGTACTGGATGTTGTAGATAATGCCTTCTCGGAATCTAGCCTGGCCCCAGACTCTTTACCTCCTGCTCCCAGAAAACCTGACTGGTATTAGAGTACCTGACTCTCACAAGTTTCTCTTTAAGAATCTTACTGCAGAGCCTGAGTCCATTTCACAGGGACCCAAAGGCATTAAGGTCATTACTGCCAAAAACCCTCCCCCCTCTGATAGAGATCCAGGGCCCTGGATAGATTGGGTAAGAAGGTATACACTTGTGCAACTTTGGCATAAGGCCTTAAACTGCCAGTTTCATATGTTAAAGTATCAGCAGCATATTATTGGATTGCTTAAACAGAAAATGATGGTGATTCCTGACTGGGCTGAAAGTAAAGAATTACAGGATTTAATGCATTCTGCTCAACAAGTTGGAAAACATACTTTGCAATGTGGTTTTGATTCATTATTAGAGGCATCTTGCAGGGCTGCTGTCACTGGGTCTGTTCTTAGCAGGCATGATTGGCTTAAGGAACAATTTTTGCCAGATCATGTTAAAGCTAAATTATTAGATCCTCCCTTAAACCATGACCGCCTGTTTGGCAACAGAGCAGAAAAAGTACTTAAAAAGATGGAGGAAAAAGCTAAATCTATGCAAACTGTTAAAGATTTCCTGCAAGTACAGCCTCCCAGATTTAGTAGGCATTGCCCTTCGAAGAATTGGTCCTTTCCTGCCTCTTACAGGCCTTCTCACTCCAAACCTAGAAACAGCAGAACACCCAGGTTTCAGTCTCATGGTACTCACAGGCCTAAGCAGTGGGGGGCTCCCACTTCCAAAGCTGGAAGTAGTAATACACCCCCAATGGTAAACTGTCACAGTGACTTACTTTAAACTTTCCAAGCCCTGCTCATCTGACTGTTCCTTTAGGGGGGGAAAGATCGCTCTGCATGCAAAAAATTGGGAACTCATTACCCAAGACAAATGGGTTTTAAATATAGTTTTCCACGAATACCGATTCCACTTCCATTCCTTATCAACCCCAAAAGGTTGGCCTGACCTACCCCCAAATCAGTGAGCAGAGGCTCAAAAGCAAGTTCTTTCTCTTCTAAGTATCAGGGCTATTCAGCCTGTCCCAGAAGAAGAATGGGGGCAAGGTTTCTACTCAAGACTTTTCCTGGTACCCAGAAAAGACCATTCCTGGCGTCCAGTCCTGGACCTGTCTATTCTAAACACTTTCTTGGTAATCCCAAAGTTCAAAATGCTAACTCTTCATCAGCTGCTTCCCATGCTAGGCAAAAATGCCTGGTTGGCAACTCTGGATTTAAAGGAAGCCTACCTCCACATCCCAATCAGGGAATCTTGTAGAAGATACCTACGCTTCAAAGCAGGCTACATGCACTGTCAGTTCTCTGCACTGCCCTTTGGCTTATTTACTGCGCACAGGGTATTCACAAAGTGCCTAACTCTAGTCATTATATTTTGCAGGCAAAGAAATATTTAAATATACCCATACCTGGACGATTGTCTAATTCAGGCAGAAAGCTAGGACATACTATTAAATCATCTGGCATTTGTAAAGAAATTACTAACATGTTCATCGTGTTACACTGCTGCAGTCATTACACTTGGGTTATCCTGCCATCAGGCGGTTCCCCAGTCGGCCTGAGTTCTAAAGTCTTGGTCCGGCATCGGTTGCTGTCGCCTCCTCCCTGACGTCAGTGCGACAGCGGTATATAAGATGCAGCTGACGCCATTTTCTTCAGTCGTTCTTGCGAACTGCTTTTGCTTTGGGCATCGCGCGGCAAGTGCCGGCTGGCCGACTCCTGAGATTTTCATTCCGAATTTAGAACCGAAGTCGTCTACAAAGCTAAGTACCCCATTGGGGAAACTTTTTCTTGCCTCAGACCGATGTCAGTAAAAGTTAATAACTGTATTTCTTGTGGGAAGCAAATACCTCATAAGGATTTCCATTCCTATTGTATCCCATGCCTCTGCCCAGACCACGACGTCACTGGTTGTCGGTTTTGTGCTAGGTTTAACAAGTGCACTATTAAACGTCGGTTTGATTTTGCCCGACATTATTTTGGCAGAAAATTCAATTACACCATGCCGTCGGAACTTCCGACCGGAATACATAAAAAGCACAAAGAAAAGGACAGGCATCCGAGGCCCAAAACTGACGACGAGGCCTCTTCTAGGCCGGTCGCCGGTTCTCCGGTTTTCAGCGAGGCGCCTTCTCAGCCCCTGACAGCCGCTTCTGCAGAACCACAGGCCGCCTCCGACTCCCACGTGGAGCTGGGTGGGCCTTCGGACGCACAAGTTTTTTAGCCTACCGAAACTAACCCTTCAGAGGGAACCGAAGTAGCTGAGCAATCCACAGCTTCAGAGGGTGTTTTCAGACTTACTCAGTTAAGCATTAAACCCTCTGCTAAGTCTAAGCCTCCCTTAAAAACAAAGAAACAAATTCAGCATTCTCCAGGACAGGCCTCCCTGCCTAAGAAACAAATGCTCAAAATGGCGGAAGACCTAATTACCCTGATCAGGGGGTTCCACCCCCCCCACCTGATAAAAGGCCCAGGCAGGATGCAGACTATGAATCCTCCGACCAGGTGTCCATTTCCTCAGAGTCATCCTCAGACCTAGGATATTCTTTACCCCCTTATGAGGATTCTGATGCTGAGGAAACAATTATATCAGCCTCTCCGCCTGAAGACTACTCCTTTGGGGAAACCTTGCATACCATGAGGGAGCATTTCCATTGGGAAGGCCAGGATTACTCAGAATCGAAGAAAAGGCTCAGAGACTTCCTTTTATTACCTCAACACAGACCCCTTGCTATTTCGCCAGTGTTAGATGTTGTGGATGATGTGTATACTAAATCCAGCTTAAATCCTGACTCCTTACCTCCAGCCCCAGTTAAACCTTATAGATATTATAGAGTCCCTGACTCACACAAATTTCTGTATAAAGTTCTGTTGCTGACCCTGAAACTATTTCTCAGGGACCCAAAGGGATTAAGGCCTCATCAGCAAAAAATCCAGTTCCCTTTGTCAGAGATGCCAGAGCTTTAGACAGATGGGGAAGAAAGTGTACACGTCTGTAACTTTAGCAATGAGAGCCTTAAATGGCCAGTTTCACATGCTAAAATATCAGCAATTTTTGATGACTCAGTTGAAACAAAAAATGCTTCCAGATTCAGATCCGCCTAATTTTAAAGAAATGCAGGATTTATTGCATGCAGCTGAACAAGTGGAAAAACATACTTTGCAATGTGGTTTTGATTCTTTAGAGGCCTCCTGTAGAGCAGCAGTTACAGGCTCAGTCATTAGAAGACATGCTTGGTTAAAAGAACATACCTTACCAGATCATGTTAAAGCAAAATTATTGGATGCACCTTTGCAGCGCGATGTGTTATTTGGAGTTAAGGCAGAAGAGGTATTAAAGAAGATGGAGGATAAGGCAAAATCTATGCAAACGGTGAAGGATTTCTTACAGGTTCAGCCTCCTCGATTCAGCAGAAATTGGCCAACAAAGAATTGGTCCTTTCCAGTTACAGACAGACCTCAAAGGGGCAGATACAGACGTCCAAGAGGTAGAGGTCAATCACAAGGTCCTTACAGGCCTTGACAATGGGGTGCACCAGGCCAGAAAGAAGGGGAAGACAGGCCCCAACCATACAAAAAGCAGCCTCAATGACTTCCCACTACAGCTGCCAAACAGCTCTCTCTTGGCAGCCCCCTTAGGAGGAAAACTGGCACTCTTCTATCACAATTGGCATTGGCTCACCAAAGACAAATGGGTTCTCAACATTGTATCTCAAGGTTACAGGTTCCACTTTCACACTCTGCCAAGGTTAAAAGGAATGCTAAATCTTCCACCAAATCAGTGGGCAGAGGCTCAAAAACAAATTACAGCACTCATGGACATAAGAGCTATTCAAAAGGTACCACCACAGGAGCAAGGACAAGGATTTTACTCCAGACTCTTTCTGGTTCCTAGAAAGGACAAAGCCTGGAGGCCCATTCTCGATCTTTTTTCTCTAAACACTTACCTGGATGTTCCGAAATTCAAAATGTTGGTACTACAGCAGCTTCTTCCCATGCTGGGCAAGAAAGCTTGGCTTGTGACCTTGGACCTCAAGGAGGCACACCTGCATGTCCTTATCAGACAAAACTGCAGAAGATACCTCAGATTCATAGCTGGTTCAATACACTATCAATTCTCTGCACTGCCCTTTGGCTTATCTACTGTGCCCAGGGTCTTCACAAAGTGCCTGGCACCAGTAATTGCATTTTGCAGACAGAAAGGAATTCAAATTTATCCGTACCTGGACGACTGCCTGATTCAAGCAGACAGCAAGGACATTCTTCTAAAGCATCTGGCATTCGTAAAAAGTTAAGTTGCCTGGGGTGCACAGTAAACAAAAAGAAATCAAAACTAGTGCCCTCACAAGAGATAATATTCCTGGGTGCCAGCTTGAACACAACAGCCCAGATGGCTTATCTCACGCCAGATAAGCAAGGACAACTGACTCAATACTTTCATTTGATGGCAACAGAGACTCGGCTCCCTGCAAGAAAAATTCTGCAGGCCTTGGGTTACATGGCAACTTGCATACTACTAATTCCATATGCCAGACTGCATATGAGGAAACTGCAATGGTACCTAAAGAGTGTATGGTCTCAACACTGTCAAAGTTTGGAAACAGTTATACCACTAATTCCTTGCCTTCAACATGAGTTTCGATGGTGGGCTCAAGTTTGTCACCTCAACAAGGGACAGCCTTTTATTCAACCCACAGCCAGGCAAACACTGACAACAGATGCATCGGATTACGCCTGGGCAGCACACATGGCATGAAAATGTATTCAGGGCGAGTGGCCTGCCGAACAAAGGCATCTTCACATCAATCAAAAAGAGATGCTAGCTGTACAAAATGCCCTTATAGCTTTCAAGGACCTGCTGCATCCAGGACAACTATTACTAAAGACAGACAACACCACAGTTATGTGGTACATAAACAAGCAAGGGGGCACACACTCCTACCCCCTCTGCAGACAAGCCATGACCTTGTAGAACACAGCTCTAGACTACCAAGTTCATCTTCAAGTACAATTCCTGCCAGGAGAGAAAAACACACTGGCAGACGACTTAAGCAGAAACATCATGGATCCCCACGAATGGGAATTGAATCCACAAATTCAGAATGATAACACAAAAATGATGGAGCCCCCGGACATAGATCTGTTTGCATCCCCACTGAACTGCCAGCTACAGAAATTCTGCACAAGGAGTTACCATCCACAAGCATGGAAAGTGGATGCCTTTTCATTCAGCTGGAAAAACCTGCAAGTGTATGCTTTCCCACCTCTACCTCTCCTTCCAAAGGTACTCATAAAAGCCAGGCAAGAAGTGCCAAAGATGATCCTGATTGCACCAGACTTGGTCACGCCAGTACTGGTACCCAATCGTAAAGAACTTGGCACAAGAACCACCCTGGATTTTGCCTCAAATCCCTCCTTTGCTGACTCAGCACAACAATCAGATATTTCACAGCCAGCTAAAGACCTTAAACCTAGCTACATGGAAAATTCCTTAGTCAAGAAAGCAATGCCTCTCTCCAAAGCTGTTATGGTTGTCATTCTGGAGGCCAGAAGGCCTAGTACCAGGAAAGCCTATTTGGATAAATGGAAGAGATTCTGTGCCTGGAAGCAGGCTCACAGCCTTGACCCTCTTGTCCCAAACATTCCTCAAATTCTACAATATTTAACCGAGATGCTGGACAAGGGCCTCTCCTTTTCATCCATCAAGATCCACTCCTCTGCCGTTTCTGGTCATTACAACACGGATCCACCTATTTTCTCTAATCCTTTGCTCAAACAGTACCTCAGAGGGGCTAAAAACATAAGACCGCCCCGTAGAGCAGCTACTCCAACTTAGGACCTCAACTTTGTTTTGGAAAAATTAACTTTACCTCCTTTTGAGCCAGCTAACACAGCAGAATTAAAATATATCTCTTGGAAAACTGCTCTGCTACTGGCAGTAATATCAGCACGAAGAGTTTCAGAATTCCAGACACTGATGGCAGTGGAACCTTTCCTCATCTTCCACCAGGACAGGGTGTCTTTAAGAACGATAACCCTACGTTTATGCCAAAGGTGGTATCAAGTGTGGCCCTAAACCAAACAATGTACTTACCAACTTTTTATCCAAAACCACAGAATAAAGGGGAGAGACTACTGCATTCTTTGGACATTCACAGGCAGTTACGCTTCTACTTGGACAAAACCAAAGCTTTCAGAAAATCTGAGCAATTATTGGTAGCATATGCTGCAGGAGCACAGGGAAAAGCCATTTCAAAACGGACTATTTCTAAATGGATAGGACATTGTATACGTTTCTGCTATACACACCATGGGAAACCTGTACCTAGCAGCATTAGATCTCACTCCACCAGGGCAACAGCCACTTCAACTGCCTACCTCAGGGGAGTACCTACCAAGGATATTTTGGAAGCAGCAACATAGAGTTCTGTGCTTACCTTCACCAAGCATTACCATTTGCCTTTATACTCCAAATCCAGAGCTGGCTTCTCCACTGCTGTGCTGCAAGGCCTTATAGCCACCCCTAATGCCTTATAGAACCAGCCACCCTACCTCAGCTTTGGGATTCCACCCAAGTGTAATGACTGCAGCAGTGTAACACGGTGAACATAGTACAGTTTTGTACCTACCATAAATGTAGATTTTCGAGTGTAAACACTGCTGCAGTCCAGGTTACCCTCCTTCCTTACCCTCTTACTTGCTGGTACGTACCTATGTCTTCTACCCTTTACCACCTATGGGGGAGTATTTGCTGGTAACTGAAAATTGTTGTTTGATTTTCTTTTGTATACTTTACTAGCAGTTTGAATTGTCTACCTATTTGGGGGCACCTGACATCTGGGGCAAGAACAACTGAAGAAAATGGCGTCGGCTGCATCTTATATACCCCTGTCGCACTGATGTCAGGGGGGAGGCAACAGCAACTGATGCCGGACTAAGACTTTGGAACTCAGGCCTACTGGGGAACCGCCTGCCGGCAGGATAACCCAAGTGTAATGACTGCAGCAGTGTTAACACTTGAACATCTGCATTTGTAGTAGGTACAAAACTGTACTATTTATTGCATGCAGTTGAACAAGTAGGAAAGCATACTCTGCAATGTGGTTTGATTCATTAGAGGCTTCTTGTAGAGCCTTAGTTACAGGCTCTGTTATTCAAAGGCATGCTTGGTTGAAAGAACAAAGTTTACCTGACCATGTTAAAGTAAAATTATTGGATGCTCCATTACAGCATGATACTTTGTTTGGTGTTAAGGCAGAAGAGATGTTAAAGAAAATGGAGGATGAAGCAAAGTCAATGCAGACAGTGAAAGATTTCTCTGGGGTACACCATAAACGAAAAAAATCACATCTAGTACCCTGCCAACAAATTGTATTCCTGGGAACAAATTTGAGTAAAACTTCCCAGGTGGCCTACCTCACTCCAGAGAAACAAGTTCATTTGACAGCCTACTTCAAACTACTGGCCACAAAGACCCAGCTAATTGCAAGGAATATACTGCAAGCCTTGGGGTTCATGGCCACTTGCATTCTACTAATTCCATATGCAAGACTGCATTTGAGGAAATTACAATGGTATCTAAAAAGCCTGTGGTGTCAACTTTCTCAGGACCTGGAATCAATGATTCCTATTATACCTTGTCTGAAGATAGAGTTCCTATGTTGGGCAGAGGCCTGCCACCAAAACAAAGGACTGCCATTCATTCTTCCCCCTGCCACCCAAACCCTAACAGCAGACGCATCAGACTATGCATGGGTGGCCCACTTGACAGGGCAGTGCATTCAGGGCAAATGGAACCAGAGTCAAATGCACCTGCATCTCAATCAAAAAGAAATGTTAGCTGTACAAAATGCTCTGACAGCCTTCATGGACCACATTCTTCCAGGACAATTATTGGTAAAGACGGACAACACCACTGTTGTGTAGTACATAAACAAACAGGGAGGAACCCACTCATATCCTCCCTGCAGACTAGCCATGGCTCTGTGGAACACATCATTGAGCTACCAAGTGCACCTACAGGCTCAATTCCTGCCAGGAAAGCTAAATACAGTGGCAGACGACCTAAGCAGAAATCTCATGGACCCACACGGGTGGAAACAAAGATATTCAGCATGTTGAGAAACAAATGGGGGAGCCCAGAGATAGACCTGTTTGCCTTCACTCGAACTATCAATTGGACAAATTCTGCACAAGGACTCCCCACAGACAAGCTTGGAAAGTGAATTCCCTGTCCTTCAACTTGAAAGACCTATCAATTTATGCCTTTCCCTTTCTGTTTCTCCTCTCCAAAGTGCTACTAAAGATCAAACAGGACAAACTACGGACAATACTGATTGCACCAGACTGGCCACGCCAACACTGGTGTACCCCCTCTTATGCAGTGCGTCACTGCTGGAACCATGGTGCATGCCTCAGACACCCTACCCTGCTTTCCCAGCAGGAGGGCCAGATTGCACCCACAGCTTCAAACCCTGAACCTTGCAGCCTGGCTAATTACCTGATCTCTCCGTTGCCATCCCTCAGTAAGCAAGTAATGGATGTCATTCTGGAGGCAAGGAGGCATAGTACTATAAAGTCCTATGCTGAAAAATGGAAAATATTCTGTTCCTGGAGCCAAACTCAGGGGATGGGCACAGCAGTTCCCAATTTACTGCATAGTCTTCAACACTTAACTGAGATGCTTCAAAAGGGCCTTTCCTTTTCTTCCATCAAAATTCATGCCTCTGCTATTTCAGCACATTATAATACAGAGCCAAACCTCTTCTTTTGTCCACTGCTGAAGGAATCCCTCAGAGGAGCCAAAAATTTAAGACCACCCAGGAGAACCCCTACTCCAGGCTCGGACCTTAACTTTGTATTGGAAAAGCTCACTCTACCTCCCTTTGAGCCAGCTACAAATGCAGATTTGAAATTCCTTTCTTGGAAAACAGCCTTCCTTCTAGCCATTACTTCAGCAAGAAGGGTGTCTGAATTATAGGCCCTCATGACAGTGGAGCCTTTCATCATCTTTCATGCGGACAGGGCGTCCCTCAGGACCAGTCCTTCCTTTATGCCCAAGATTGTATCCAGTGTGGCCCTTAAATCAGTCCATTCATTTGGCAACCTTCTTTTCTAATCCACAGAACAAAGGGGAACGAATACTGCACTCCTTGGACATGCACAGACAACTTAGATTTTACTTGGACAGGACTAAGCCTCTCATGAAATCTGAACAGCTGCTGGTTTCATTTGCTGCAGGGGTAGAGGGGAAGGCCATTTCAAAGCAAACCTTTTCTAAGTGGTTAGGCCATTGCATTCATTTCTGCTATAAGCACCATGGAAAACCTACCCCACAGGGGATAAGACCTCATTCCACCAGGGCTGCATCTACCTCTACAGCCTTTCTCAGAGGTGTCCCTAATGGGGACATCCTAGAAGCTGCTACCTGGAGTTCTGTACGTACCTTCACCAAGCATTACCACTTGCCAATTTTTTCTAAATTCATAGGTTCATAGGTTTATACTAGGCTATCTGCCCTAAGGCATTTATAAGCCTAGCCCAAAGTTATGTGGCTTACGCCACCCCTTATGTTAGAAATAATGTGCCCATTAGTTTGTTGTGCCTCTGTCCAGCAGTGACACAGAGATGATTCCCGGGGTAAACCTACGATCTCCCATCCCACCGGTCAAGATTTCTCTTGAACAGAGCCAGCGAGGTGCTCTGCCTCACATGGACCGGGATTTTATTCCACAGCATGGGGAGTCTCTGGGTGATAAATCTATCCTTCCAGCACGTCCTATTTATATCCGTTCTAAGGTTTAAGTCACTTGCTCTAGTGGTTCTGGTGGATTTGGATTTTTTGAGGTGGAACATGTCCATTAATTCCGGGTTGGTCATGGCCTTGTATGTCAGGCACAGGTCACCTCTGAGCAGACTGTATGCAACTGAATAGATTTGGAGATGTTCTTCATCCCACATTGCTGCAGTCCTAACACTTGGGTAGTCCGCTGTCCCAGTCGGCCCGAATACCAAAGTATAAGGCTGACGTCGGTCAGGGCGCATTAGTCTGACGTCAGGGTACAAATGCGCATGACCGACGTCATATCCTCAGTCTTTTTTGCCGCATGCTCCGATGCAGAAGCAGTTTTGCAAGTGCAGGTTGGCGTTCTGAGATTTTCCGAAGTCGGAGTTTCAGACCGAATCCAAGTTGAATATTTTGGTTTTTCTTGCCTCAGTATTTTACCGGATGTCAGAAAAGTGAATAACTGTATTTCTTGTGGGAAACAGATACCTCATAGGGATTACCATACCTTGTGTATACCTTGCTTAGGGCCTGAGCACGACGTTGTTGGTGTAAGCTCTTGTGCTAGATTTAACAAACGATAAAGAGAAGATTAGATTGTGCCAGGTTAGTTTTGGGAAGCGGTGTAATTATAAAATGCCGTTGGATGAAAAAAGTGCAAGGACAAAACAGCAGTTTTAGGTAGGCTGGAAGAACCGCCCGCACCGGACGCCGGTTCTTTAGAGGGCTCGTGGAGCCAGAGGTTCAGCCAGAAATTTCTTTGGAATCCCAGGGAGAGACTTTATTACTACAAGATGTGACCTCTCAGGGGTAGGCTTCGAAGGGGCTTCTCAGGTAGCTGTTCTTCCCTCCCTTCCTAAGGTGGTTAGGCCCTCCCTGCTGTTTCCAAGGCTTCTCCCAGGGGCAGGCCAGGTTTGGTTTCAGGTGTTACCCCTAGTTCTTCAGGGTCTGTACCTAAGAAGCATATGCTTAAGATGGCAGAAGATTTGATTACAATGATTAGAGGTTCTATGCCCCCTCCTGATAAGAGGCCTAGGGTGGAACCTGAGCTTGGGAGTTTTGAGCAGTGTTCGGATGCTTCTGAGTCTTCGGCTGAAGACTTGCAGGAGTATTCCCCTTACTCTGATTCTGATGTGGATGATTCTACTCCTTCTGCTTCTCCTCCTGAGGATTTTTCCTTTTCAGAGACTCTTCATTCCATGAGGGAGCATTTTAAATGGGAAGGTCAGGATTTCTCTGATTCCAGGAAAAGGCTTAGGGAATTTTTGTTTCTTCCCCAGCATAGGCCTTTAGCTATACCTCCTGTTCTAGATGTGGTGGAGGATGTTTTTGCAGAGGCTTCTTTGCCTCCTGCTCCAGTTAAACCGGATAGATATTATAGGGTGCCTGAAGCTCATAAGTATCTTTTTAAGAGTCCTAGGGCAGACCCAGAAACTGTTTCACAGGGGCCTAAAGGTGTTAAGGCTTCTGTTGTTAAAAATCCTGTTCCTCCGGATAAAGAGGCAAGGGCTTTGGATAGATGGGGAAAGAAAGTGTATACTTCTTCCACTTTGGCCATGAGAGCTTTGAATTGCCAGTTTCACATGTTGAAATATCAAAATTATCTCCTTTCACAATTAAAGTCTAAGGTAGATGCTTGGCGGAAGGTATTGAGTGTAAAGAGTTGCAGGATTTAGTTCATGTTTCTGAACAGGTGGGTAAGCATTCTTTGCAATGTGGTTTTGATGCTGTGCAGGCCTCTTCCAGGGTGGCTGCCACTGGTTCTTCGCAGGCACGCCTGGCTGAGGGATCAGAATTTAGCTGAGCATGTGAAGACAAGGATTTTAGATGCTCCTTTACAATCTGATGTGTTGTTTGGTTCGCCTGTGGAAGCAGTTCTAAAGAAAATGGAAGACAAGGCTAAGTCTATGCAGACTGTTAAAGATTTTTGCAGGTTCAGCCTCCAAATTTAGTAGAAATTGGCCTACCAAGGTGGACATATCCTGCTTATGATTCCCAGTCTAGGGGTAGGTCTCAGAGCTCAAGGTTCTTTTAGGCCTAGAACAGGAGTTCACCTGCTCAGTCTTCTGGTGAGGGCAGGGGTCAGTCCTTTCGTAAACAGACCCAATGACCTGCCTTTTCAGCTGCCAGAATCTTCTCGCCTGGCAGCACCTTTGGGAGGAAGGTTGGCACTCTTCAAAGAAAACTGGAGTTTAATTACCCAAGACAGATGGGTATTGGATATCATTCACCACGGTTACAGGTTTTATTTCCATACCTTGCCTCCTTTCAAAGGCATGCCAGACATTCCTCCTCAACAAAGGAAAGAGGCTCACAGGCAAATTTCTCTGTTGCTCCAACTAGGGGCCATTCAGCCGGTTCCTGTGCCAGAAAGGCCTAGGATTTTATTCTCGCCTGTTCCTAGTACCAAGAAAGGGGAACACGTGGAGACCAATTTTGGATCTGTCTATCCTCAACACTTATCTGGACATTCCCAAGTTCAAAATGTTGACGTTACAACAGCTTTTACCTATGCTGGGCAAAGATCACTGGATGGTAACTTTGGATCTCAAGGAAGCTTACCTTCATGTTCCTATCAGACTAATTTGCAGGAAGTATCTGCTGAGCTGGGAATTCTCATTATCAGTTCTCTGCATTGCCCTTTGGCTTATCTACTGCCCAGAGTATTCACAAAGGTTCTGGCTCCAGTGATAGCTTTCTTCAGGCTAAAAGGAATACAAATCTATCCTTATTTGGACGACTGCCTGCTTCTGGCTCAAGGAAAGGACGTGCTTCTTCAGCATTTGGAATATGTGATAGCAGTGCTAAGATGCCTAGGGTATTCTGTGAACGAAATAAAGTCCAGTCTAGTACCCTCTCAAGACATGTGCTTAGACTGAATACAGCATCCCAGATGGCCTTTTAACCCCGGACAAACAAAAGAATCTTTCTTTACTTCCATCAACTATCTCATCAGTCCGGGCTGACTGCAAGGACAGTCCTTCAAGCCTTAGGGTTCATGGCATCTTGTATTCTGGTACTTCCCAATGCCAAACTGCATATGAGGAAGCTACAATGGTATCTCAAAACGTATGGACACAGCACTGCCAGGATTTGGACACTGTCATTCAAATAATACCTTGCATTCAAAAGGAATTTTTGTGGTGGGCTCAGGAATGTCACCTAAACAAGGGACTCTGTGACCCGGCCAGAGGCGAGTCAGATTCTAACGACAGATGCCTCAGACACAGCTTGGGAGCTCATCTGAATGGAAAGTGGATACAAGACAGTGGCCTGCCAGACTGCAGCATCTACATATCAACATGAAGGAGATGTTAGCAGTCCAGTTTGCATTACTGGCTTTCAAGGATTTACTTCTTCCAGGGCAGGTGTTGATTCTAACAGACAACACAACTGTCATGTGGTACATCAACAAACAAGGGGAACACATTCTTATCCTCTATGCAGGCAAGCAATGATTTTAACTGAATCTTCAAGGTTTCTGCCAGGAGCACAGAACTCCTTAGCAGATGTGTTAAGCAGGCAAATCATGGATCCCCAGAAACTGGATCTTCATGTATTTCAGACATTGACAGTGTCCTGGGGAACTCCAGACATAGATCTGTTCGCTTCTCCACTAAACCACCAGCTGCCAAAGTTTTGCACGAAAAGGTTTCATCACACAGCCTGGAAAGTGGATGCTCTTTCTTTCAGTTGGGAAAATCTTCATGTGTATGCATTTCCACCTCTGCCTCCCAAAGGTACTCCTAAAGGTCAGACAAGACAAGCCAAGGATGATTTTAATAGCTCCAGATTGGCCTCGGCAGCACTGGTACCCATTGCTGAGGAGTCTGGTAAGGAAGCCTCCATGGCCCTTACCTTTGATTCCACACCTATTGTCTCAGAAGGACGGGCATCTACTCAATGTCAAGCTTCACTCTCTTCATCTAACAGCCTGGCATATTCTGTTTTGAACCATAGCAGGTCTCAGCTTCCTCAACAAGTTTTGAATGTGATTATGGAAGCCAGAAGACCTAGTACAAGGAAAAATGGAAGAGATTTTTATTTTGGTGTGCAGCAAAGGATTTGGATGTTTCTGAGCCAAATTTGAGTGTGGCTGTTCAATATCGTACTAAGTTATTGGACAAAGGTTTGTCTTTCTCTTCCATTAAGATTCATGCTGCAGCAATTTCAGCTCACTATGATTGTGACCCACCATTGTTCTCTCATCCTTTGTTTAAGCAATTTCTTAGAGGGCAAAATATATAGACCCCCACGAGCATAAGAACCCCCAATGTAGAGCTCCTACTCCTGCTTGGGCCCTCAATTTTGTGTTGGAGAACCTCCTGAATTGAAATACTTGTCTTGGAAGACTGCTTTTTTGTTGGCCATTACTTCTGCAAGAAGGGTTTCTGAATTGCAGGCCCTTATGGCGGTTGAGCCTTTTGATTTTCCATAAGGATAGGTATATCATTCGTACTAATCCTTCCTTTATGCCTAAGGTGGTCTCTAGTGTGGCTTTAAACCAAACTATTCATTTGCCCACTTTTTATGCAGATCCCCAAAATAAGGAAAAGATTTTGCACACTTTAGATGTACACAGGCAATTATTTAAGCAGGACTAAGGATTTTAGGCAGTCTCAGCAGTTGTTTGTTTCTTTTGCTTTGAGTTCTCAGGGCAAGCCTGTGTCAAAACAAACTATTTCTAAGTGGATTGGGTTTGCATTGCATTTTGTTATTCCCATCATGGCAAGGAGATTCCAGCTGGGATCAGGCCTCATTCCACTAGGGCTACTGCCACTTCAACAGCATTTCTAAGGGGTGGCAACTAAGGATATTTTGGAGGCAGCTACTTGGAGTTCAGTGCATACTTTCTCTAAGCATTACCACCTTCCTCTCTATTCTAAATCTAAGGCTGGTTTCTATTTTGCAGGGCATGTTGACAGCTCCAGCTTCTTATGATTTGCCAGCCTCCCTTACCTCTGCTTTGGGATTCTACCAAGTGTTAGGACTGCAGCAATGTGGGATGAAGAACATAGTACAGTTTTGTACCTACCATAAATGTAGATGTTCAAGATCCACATTGTCCCTCCTTCCCTCTGTGTTTAGGGGTGGTTGTGTGGGTGGGTTGTACTTTTGTAAATTCTATATATTGTATATATATTTGGTACAGGAGTGTTTGGTGTTTTTTGGTGTTGGCCTTATCTTTTTAGGGTCTTCTGACATCTGGGGCAAGAAAAGACTGAGGATATGACGTCGGTCATGCGCATTTGTACCCTGACGTCCTGACGTCAGACTAATGCGCCCTGACCGACGTCAGCCTTATACTTTGGTATTCGGGCCGACTGGGACAGCGGACTACCCAAGTGTTAGGACTGCAGCAATGTGGATCTTCGAACATCTACATTTATGGTAGGTACAAAACTGTACTTTTCTTCAGTCTGGCAGTATATGACAGGTTTTGGAGTCCCTTTATCCTTTTGGTGAGGAACTTTTGGGTCTCTTCAATTGCTGCAGGTGTCGGGTGAGATACATCCCGAATGGGGCATTGTATTCTATCATTGGTCTGATAAGTGAAGAGTACAGGGGAACAATGACCTCACTTGATCTGGATGTGAATCCCTTCATGATCAGATGGGCAATGTAGAAGGTCTTTCGAACCACTTTAGCAACGTGAGTGTCAAACGAGAGGCCACTGTCAACCTGGGTACCCAGGTCCCTGATAACCTCTTCTGTGCTTAGTGGGTTGCCACCTATATGGTAGCTTGGGGTTACCTTGTTTTTCCCGAAGGGTATGACTATACACTTTTTGCTTAACTTCAGGCCATGGCTCTGGCACCAGCTATCAGTTTCCGTGAGACCCCTCTGAAGGATGTCTGTGTCAGATGTACTATCCACTATGGCACCCAGTTTGCAGTCATCCGCAAACTTTGTCAGCCATAGTCCTCCTATGTTTGCCTGTACTTCTGAGAAGTAGATGCCGAACAATAGGGGGCCAAGGACTGAGCCCTGTGGGACACCACTTGTAACCGCTTGAGTCTGACATGGCTCCAGCAACTCTAACCCTGTGGGTTCTGTCCTTTAGCCAGTTTGCAACCCATCTTGTGACATATGGGTTTACATTTAAGCTGGTAAGTTTCTCTATGATACCCGAGTGGGGTATTGTGTCGAAAGCTTTTGCAAGGTCAAGGTAGGCTGTATGGACTGCCTTTCCCTCATCAATGGCCTTGGTAACTGTTTCGAAGAAGTCGACCAAGTTTAAAAGGCAAGATCTGCCCTTGACAAAGCCAAACTGGGTTGGGTCCAAGGTCTGCAAGTCCCCTATGCCCTTGTTTATGAGTTTCATTATGATCCTCTCCATAGCTTTGCAGACCAGGCTTGTTAAGCTTATGGGGCGGTAATTACCAGGGTCCGTAGAGGCACCGCCTTTGTGGAGTGGGACCACAGTTGCCGTACGCCACTCCTTGGGCACATATCCTGTGGTAAAGAGCTGGCTTTGCCACTGCAATCTTGCAGGATCTTATAGCTGGTCCTAATGCTATTTAATTGCCTCCTCCCATCCTTAGCTTTGGGAATCTACCCCAAATGTGATGACTGCAACAGTGAAACACAAAGAACGTAGTACAGCTGTGTACACCTGGCATAAATGTAGATGTTCAAACTGCTACAAAAACACAAACTTTAACCAAGAAGTTAATCCGCTTAGGCTGAACGCTTTACAACTCGCTTTTATTGAAATGAAGTGAAACGTTAACAATTTAAATAATGCTTTTCGTCCTAAACAATGATCGGACGTCTTCAGACAAACTGACAAACATCTGAATAGTAGTAGGAAGTTGTTTAAATAGCTCATTTTCGCACCATGAATATAAATCATGGCGTAATTTCTTAAAGTGAAACTTCTACTATTACTACTATAATAGTCATGTTATAGATGTCGCTATTAAAAATGAATACATTTATTTATTATAATGAAATTAAAAAGTTCTTTACTTATATTGTAAATTTAATGTACTAGAATAATGCTAAAAATAATAAATTAAACATTAATAGTTTTAAAAAACTCATCAAATTTATTTGTAAATTAGATGTATTTAAAATGTATGCCTAGGGAGCGTTACTATGAATGAATGAATGAATGAATAAATAAATAAATAGTGGTGTGCAGAAATTTGAAATAGCAAAATGTTATGATGAATATTAATAATTGAAAGTTAAAATTAATTCTTTTAATAGACTTTTATTTAATTTTCTATTAATACTTACATATTTTACTCGAGAGGTAGTGGTAAGAAAAATGAGGAAAAGATTATGTGATGACTATCATGCTAATTAATTATGCTATTATTATATTTATTTTCATTTCTATTTTTATTTTTATTTTATTATAATTTATTCTATTTTAATGTAAATTATCTCTCTAAACTTCGTAATTTTAGGAGACAAATTAATGAACATTTTTCATTTAGTCCAGGGTACTAAAAGGCATCGAGCCAGATCTGCCATAATAGTTCGCTTTTTTCCAGCAAAAGGTTGAATGGTCCCCCTCGAAGATCTTGCTTTAATTGATGAATAACTTTAAAACAAAAGTTATGTTCAGGAAAATCCATAATATGCCTTGCTAGAGCATTGTCTTCCTTATGCAGAATGATGCTTCTTAAGTGTTCATACACTCTGTCTCTCAACCTACGCTCCGTCTTGCCTATGTAAAACGAAGGGCAAGCCTGACAAATAGCCACATAAACAACCCCTTTTGAATTGCAGTTATATTTCCCTCTAGTTTGAATTTTGATTCCATTGATACATGCTGTTGTTCCTGCAATCATATGATGACAGTATGAACAGTTGCCACATTGTCCCATTCCTCTCAAAAAAGTTGTTAAATTGGCTTGATTATTTCTTTGGAAGATGTCTTTGAAGTTGGAACCTTTCTTCCATATAATTTTAGGTTGTAAGTCTAATTTAGATGTTAATAGTTGATCTTCATTAAATATATTCCAGTTCTTCGAAATGATTTCTTTGATACTAGCAAACTCCAAAGAAAATCATATTATACAAGCTAAATTATACTTAACAGTATGTGATTGTTCATTTGTTGTGAGCTCGAACTGGGTTACCTCTGGTGATGAGCAATTGTAATGTTGTTTCTTTACTATAGGTTTGAAGTAACCATTTGACCTTTTTATATTGACTTCTTCTATTATGGGATCTAAAAATTGAATAGGGTATTGTCTATTGAGAAACATACGTTTCAGCTTCAGACATTCCAGATCAAAGTTCTCATCTCTAGTGATCATTCGTGCAGCTCGAATGAGCTGTCCTTTGACCACAGATTTTTTCTGATGTAAAGGATGTGTGCTACGGAAATGCAAAAATTTATTTGAGTAGGTTGATTTTCTGAATATATCTGCTTCATAAACTTGTTTTGATCTATTCTTAATTAATTTTACATCCAAATATGTTATAACATCTTTATTGAATGTATAAGTGAAGCGTAAAAAATCAGTATTATTATTGAACATTTCTACAATTTCAGCTGCCTGTTTTTCATCCCCTTGAAATATAATTATGATGTCATCTATGAATCTAGCATAGAAAGCTATGATGCCTTTAAGTAAATCATTATTAAATATATAATTTCTCTCCCAGTAAGACATTACTAAATTTGCATAGCTAGATCCACATGGGGAGCCCATTGCCACCCCTTCTTCTGTTTGTAAAATTTATTTTCAAAGAGGATGAAATTATAAGACAAAATTATATCTAGTAGTTCTCCTACTAAAGATATTTCACTTAATTCTGCATTTTTTGGCGCATATTTTCTTGTACCCAATCTATACCTAATTGATGAGGTATGCTGGAATAAAGTTCTTTCACATCCACTGTTATGAAGTTGTTATCTTGCTGGTAAGTGATGTTATTTATTTTATTCAAGAAGTCCCATGAATCTTTTAATATCCACTCATCTAGTGAGACATATTTCTTTAAGATTCCATCCACATATTTAGCGCAAGCATAAGTGAAGGATCTTCTTCCATCCACTGTTGGTCTAAATGGTGGTTTATTTATGTCTTTATGGATTTTGGGGACTCCGAAAATTGTTGGTACTTTAGGAGCATCCATCAAAAGATAATTAAATTCTTGTGAATCAATTTTTGCCTCAATGAGTAATTCATTAAAATAGCTCTTGATGAATTGATTAGAGCTATTATATTCACTAAGAGATGATTGTTCATATGAATCCATGCTCAAGATGTCTTTGATTTTGTTATTAAATTCAAATCTGTCCATAATTACTAATCCACCCCCCTTATCCGGATTCATAACTGGCCACTCTTAGAGAATTATCCATAGAGTTAGATTCTCCCAATAATTGTCTTAAATTTTTCTTACAAAAAGCTTGATATCACAGATAGTTTGTGCTAAATTCATTTTATGAGATGGAACAAAAGTTGAGCCTTTTGCTAAAATATTAGCCATTTCTTCTGTCACAAAAAAGGAAGAAAAATTATAAATAAGAAAATCTTGTTGTGTGTTTTTTACTATTGTCAATGAATTTGATTTACTATGATATGTTATCTCTTGTGGTTGTGGTTCTTTCTCCTGTTCCATTGTTTCCTCTGATTCCGTCATTGAAAACCCTGACCCCCATAAGAAGTGGATGCCTGTTGATTACTTCCTCGTTCATTAATATCTCCATTATTATTTCGTTCTTTTATCCTATCACTCCTCCTCAAATTATCTTATTACTGCCATGTGATACAGATTGTTGTAAATTAGCTGATGTTATAACTACATCAGCTTCTTCATTTGTATGCGAAATTTCTCCATTATTAGGAGCTTGATTATTAGACTGAATCTGCATCTTTGATGGCATGGGATATGCTATCCCTGCTTTGTATTGTGCTTGATCCCTCTGTAATTTCTTAATTTTAGTTGTTTTTATTTTTTGTAAATGCTGTTCAATACTCTGAAAAACACATTGATAATCATATTTATATCTTGTAAAATCAGTATGATCATTGATTTGTTTATCTATCATTTCGATCTCCGATTGCAAGTCTCGCATCATTATTGTATAATGTTTAATCATAACTTGTAATAATTGCAACCCATGCTGGTTGAATAATTTGATTAAATCCTGATGGAACATTGATCCGGGTGTTAGGCCTGTAGGGTATCTCCAGGTCCTAAGGCCTTTTGGGACAATTTCATGTTTGAGACGCTCCTGAAAATATTCAATTTCTAAATTAAGTTTTTTGTGTTTTAACATTTTAGAGTCTAGAAGAGACCATAATTCAGCGAGTGTTTTCTCCAAATTATTCTCTTGAAGCATGTTATTATTAATTCTACTTTCATCCCATAAGCCTATATGTGCCAATAGCCAGTCTTGTAAATTTATTACTGATGTATTTAAAGCTGGTGTCCCGTTATGCTGATTTCCAGTTGGACATCTATTAGCAGTTATGGGCTCATTTGTTTCTTGCACTATCCGATGCTCATTCGGGTTATTTTGACTGAGAACTGTTTCAATTCTAATAATAACTCGTCCATGTTCCGATGGAATAGCTGCACTAGTATGTTGATTTGCGTTAATATGAGCTGTCTGTTGACCTGGTGTAATATTATCCTGCTCTGTTTGTTCAACAACATGAGGCGAAAGATCTCTCTGCTCTCCTTGAACCTGCTGCATTAACGTTGTAGAAACCATACGGTCCTGATGTTTAAGCTTTTGCAGTTCTGCCATCACCACATCCAACTTCTCGTTTGTATGCTCCAACTTTTGAGAGAGAAGTTGTATTAGAATACTCAAATATTGCATAGATCCGCTCTCGTTACCTTGCGTATCTCTGAAGATTACTGGCGTGTTTTCAAGCGAATTATTAGCCATAGCGGTAATGATACGAAATCCAAACTGCTACAAAAACACAAACTTTAACCAAGAAGTTAATCCGCTTAGGCTGAACGCTTTACAACTCGCTTTTATTGAAATGAAATGAAACGTTAACAATTTAAATAACGCTTTTCGTCCCAAACAATGATCGGACTTCTTCAGACAAACTGACAAACATCTGAATAGTAGTAGGAAGTTGTTTAAATAGCTCATTTTCGCACCATGAATATGAATCATGACGTAATTTCTTAAAGTGAAACTTCTACTATTACTACTATAATAGTAATGTTATAGATGTCGCTATTAAAAATGAATACATTTATTTACTAAAATGAAATTAAAAAGTTCTTTACTTATATTGTAAATTTAATGTACTAGAATGATGCTAAAAATAAAAATAAATTAAACATTAATAGTTTTAAAAAACTCATCAAATTTAGGGGATGGGCACAGCAGTTCCCAATTTACTGCATAGTCTTCAACACTTAACTGAGATGCTTCACAAGGGCCTTTCCTTTTTTTCCATCAAAATTCATGCCTCTGCCGTTTCAGCACATTATAATACAGAGCCAAACCTCTTCTTTCGTCCACTGCTGATGGAATTCCTCAGAGGAGCCAAAAATTTAAGACCACCCAGGAGAACCCCTACTCCAGGCTCGGACCTTAACTTTGTATTGGAAAAGCTCACTCTACCTCCCTTTGAGCCAGCTACAAATGCAGATTTGAAATTCCTTTCTTGGAAAACAGCCTTCCTTCTAGCCATCACTTCAGCAAGAAGGGTGTCTGAATTATAGGCCCTCATGACAGTGGAGCCTTTCATCATCTTTCATGCGGACAGGGTGTCCCTCAGGACCAGTCCTTCCTTTATGCCCAAGGTTGTATCCAGTGTGGCCCTTAATCAGTCCATTCATTTGGCAACCTTCTTTTCTAATCCACAGAACAAAGGAGAACGAATACTGCACTCCTTGGACATGCACAGACAACTTAGATTTTACTTGGACAGGACTAAGCCTCTCATGAAATCTGAACAGCTGCTGGTTTCATTTGCTGCAGGGATAGAGGGGAAGGCCATTTCAAAGCAAACCATTTCTAAGTGGTTAGGACATTGCATTCATTTCTGCTATAAGCACCATGGAAAACCTACCCCACAGGGGATAAGACCTCATTCCACCAGGGCTGCATATACCTCTACAGCCTTTCTTAGAGGTGTCCCTAATGGGGACATCCTAGAAGCTGCTACCTGGCGTTCTGTACATACCTTCACCAAGCATTACCACTTGCCAATTTTTTCTAAATTCAGAGCTGGCTTTGCCACTGCAGTCTTGCAGGATCTTATAGCTGGTCCTAATGCTATTTAATTGCCTCCTCCCATCCTTAAGCTTTGGGAATCTACCCCAAATGTGATGACTGCAACAGTGAAACACAAAGAACATAGTACAGTTGTGTACACCTGGCATAATTGTAAATGTTCGAGTGTATTCACTGTTGCAGTCCTGGTTACCCTCCCTCCAGTCCCCCTGTCTTCTATTGATTATACCTCTATTCTTGTTTACTATGCTTAAAGCTTTCTCGTGTATTTGCTTTTTGTTGGAGGTGTAACCTTGTATATAATTGCTTCCCATTATGGAGGCACCTGACATCTAGGGCAATAAAAACTGATGTAATGGCGTCGGCATGCTTTATACCCCTGACTACCTGACGTCATGGAAGATGAGACAGCAACTGACGCAGGACCCAGGACTTTGATAATCAGGCCAACTGAGGGCTACCTGCAAGCAGATAACCCAAATGTGATGACTGCAACAGTTAATACACTTGGACATCTATACACAACTGTACTGTTTGAGGAGTGTACGTGCAGACGTCACATTTAAGGCCCCTAGTTTATGGCCCTACGCGTGATGTCCTATGCACACTGCAACAGCCAAGCTGAAGCTTTTGTATAGAAGCAGATGTACAAGTCGCCTGAGGGCATGAAATCCCACACCTAGAATACTGCAACATTTAAGGGAAGGACATCTATGAGTATGGTAAGATTCTACACAACTATTCTTTCTTTCTTGCTGTTGGTGCCTTAGGCAGAGTTCAAGTCAGTGTGCTGGCTGGTTTGCACCAGAGAGAAAACTTCAGAAAGCCACGTACCCCGTTGGGAAAGTCTTTCTACACTTTTTGACTGATGTCAGAGAAAACCATTAAACTGTCAGTTCCATATGATTAAATAGGAGGATGCTTTCCAGGATCAGAACAAAGACCTTCAGAAAATCAGACCAGCTGTTTGTGGCCTTTGTCACTTTTTCTGAAAGAAAAGAAGTTTCCAAGCTTACTATCTCTAAATGGATCTCGCACTGTATCTTCTTTTGTTACACCCTTCATGGTAAGAAGCCACCTGATGCTGTCAGGACACACTCACCTAAGGCAAGTACTGCCTTCCTAATAGGGGTACTAACCAAATACATCCTGTAAGCTACAACCTGGTCTCAGCTCATACCTTTACCCAACATTGCCATTTATCAACCTTCTCCAAGCCCGGAGCAGGATTAACCACTGCCATCCTGCAGGGCATCCTCTTCTCTCCTTAGTCTACCATCCACCCTTTTTCTCAGGATTGGGAATCGTCCCACTAGTCAGGACTGCAGCATTGAAACATGAAGAGCATAATACATTTGTGTATACATAAAATAAATGAAGATTTTCAAGCGTATTCACTGTTGTAGTGTACTTCCTCTCTCTTTCTCCTTCCCCACTAGCCTACATGGTAGGGTTGAACAAGCTTCTTTTCAAGTCACGGGATCCATCCTCTTGCTCCTTTTCTTCGTTAAGTTCATTGTCAAATTCCCTTGACATTAGGGCCCATCTGTGGGGGTCCTACCTTCAAGGGGGAAGAAAAAACTGAGATCATGCTGTTAGCTGACTCACCTTATACCCAAGCATATTGATGTTAGTCAAGGCGTCTGCCGGCTATTGGAGGAGGGGAAACTTTTCTGTGGTAGTCAGGCCAGCCAATGGTTTCCACGGCAGGAAATCCCTCTAGTCAGGACTGCAGCAATGAATACCCCCTAACATTTACATTTATGGTAAGTGTCCACAACTGAACTTTCTTGCATTTGTGTAGTTAAATGTACAACAGAAGACCAGCAGTGTTCATTTTCAGCTGTGCAGCAGCCTATGTTGTAGTAATGCTTTTATATTTATGCCCCCCCCACCAAAAAATTTGTAAATTCTTTTTCTCTCTCCCACAGATGCATCATCCAATTCAGATGAAACCAGCTGACAGTGAGAAGAATAACGGTAACATTTAACATTCAATTTTTTTTGCTGCGACTTTAAGCACTTTTTTTAAATTTTAAAAGTCTGATTTTCTACTTGTAACATGATTTGATATTGTAGGAATTCTGCAGTGTTATAACAGTTGGAGTGTCCTCCTCTTCAGTCCACAGCTCACTTTTTTTTTCTTTGTGCTTTCTGTGCTTGTCCATTCTCAGGATATACAATGTTGCGTATCATGTATTGGGTTAATAAGAGCATGGCATGTCTCTTCACCTTTAGGTCTTGTAGGATCTTAGGATCATAAAAGAGCTTACTAGGCTATTGGCCCTGAGGACCCTTACAAGGCTAGTCTCGAATTTAGTCCATGTTCTGACAAGTCAGCACCCGATGCCCCTGTCCAGCAGGGACACAGGTAGAATCCCAGTGGTGTATTTTCTGTTCCCTATCCAGTTATCCAGGTTGCGCTTAAAAAGGGATAATGAGGTACTCTGATTGTGGAGAGGGAGTCTTTTCCATAGAAGGGGGGGAGGGTTCTCTGCGGCACACATCTGTCCTGCCAGCAACTCTTGTTGATGTCATAGACCAGGTTGAGGTCACGCGTGTGGGTTACTCGAGTAAAGCTTGACTTGTGGATATGCAGCAGTCCCATCAAGGCGGGATCTGATACCGCTTTGTATGCCAGATAGAGGTCTCCTCTGAGGAGTTTGTATGAGACTGAGTAGAGGGACAGGGCTTTTAGCCGTTTGTGTAGGGTAGAGGATGTTCTTCATGTTTTACTGTTGCAGTCATTACATTTGGGTTATCTGCTTTCCAGTAGCCTTCAGTCGCCTGATTAACAAAAGTCTTGTTCCTGCGTCGGTTGCTTTCCCTTCTTCCAGGACGTCAGGTCGTCAGGGGTATAAAACATGCAGCCGACGCCATTACATCATTCTTTCTTGCCATGCTGTGCCTGAAACAGAAGCAGTTTGCAAGTGCCGGTCGTCTGACACCTGAAATTTTCTTTTTCGAGTTTCAGAACCGAGGTCTTCAACTAAAGCGAAGTACCCCGTTGGGGAAACTTTTTCTTGCTCCTTACCGATGTCAGTAAAAGCTAATAACTGCATTACTTGTGGAAAGCAAATACCTCACAAAGATTTTCATTCATACCGTATTCCTTGCCTAGGCCCTGACCACGACTTACCTTGCTGTCGGTTTTGTGCTTTAAACAGCGCACTATCTGTCGTCATGCATCTTTGCCTCTAAATATTTCTGTTCTCTGTTTAATTATCCAGAAATGTCGTCGGTTAGCCTTCTGAGTACCGGGATTCCAAAAAATAATGTAAAGATAAAGACAGAGAGAGGTCACCGAGGTCCAAAACTGCTGATGATGCTTCTCCTAAGCCAGTCGCCAGTTCACTGGTACTCACCGAGGCGCTTTTGCTGTCCCTGATATCCACTACTTCTGACTCGCAGGCCTCTACTAAGACCCATTTGGAGTCCAGTATGTCGCGAGATGCTTCAACAGTGGAACCCACAGATATCTCTACCTTCGATGGGTTCAGAGCCGCTGTGCAGGGCACTGGCTTCTGAGGGTGTTTTCAGGCCTACAGGTTTGTATATTAGACTGACGTCATCTTCAAGACTAAGGCCAAAATCATGATCTATGCCTAAAAAAACGAAGCCTGGGCCACATGTGCAGGCCCCTATACCTAAAAAACAAATAATCAAAATGGCCGAAGATTTTATTTCTCTGATCAGGGGTAGCCAATCCCCCCCCCCCTTCCAAGAGGCCTAGGCAAGACATTGATTATGAATCTTCTGAACAGGATTCTATTTCTTCTGACTTTTCTAATGAACAGGATTTTATTTCTTCTGACTTTTCTAATGAACAAGAATTGTCTATACCTACTTATGAGTACTCTGATGCAGAAGATTCCATTCCTTCTGCTTCTCCCCCTGAGGATTTTTCTTTTGGGGAAACTTTACCTACCTTAAGGGAACATTTCCACTGACAAAGTCAGGATATTTCTGAATCAAAAAAGAGACTTCAAAATTTTCTTCAGCATAGGCCTTTGGCTGTACCGCCTCTTAGACATTGTTGATGATGTTTTTTCAGAATCTAGTATGGCTCCTGATTCTCTGCCTCCGGCTCCTTGTAAGCAGGGTAGATACTACAGGGTTCCTGACTCCCACAAATTCCTTTTCAAAAATCCTGTTGCAGATCCTGAAACCATTTCTCAGGGTCCCAAGGACATTAAGGCTTCTACTGCTAAAAATCCTACCCCTTCTGATAGAGATTCCAGGGTACTGGATAAATGGGGTAAGAAGGTTTACACTTCTGCAGCCCTGGCAATCAGAGCTTTAAACTGTCAATTTAATATGCTAAAATATCAGCAGCATCTCATGGGACTGCTTAAACAGAAAATGATGTTGATTTCTGACTGTGTGGAAAATAAAGATTTACAGGATGTATTGCATTCAGCTAAACAAGTTGGAAAACATACTTTGCAATGTGGTATTAATTCTTTGGAGGCCTCTTGCAGGGCTGCTGTAACTGGGTCTGTGCTAAGAAGGCATGCTTGGCTCAAAGAGCAAAATCTGCCTGATCATGATAAAGCAAAATTGTTAGATGCTCCTTTGCAACAGGACTGTCTCTTTGGTAATCAGGCTGAAGATGTCCTAAAAAAAGATGGAAGATGAAGCTAAATCTATGGAAACTGTGGAATATTTCTTACAAGTACAACCTCCAAGATTTAGTAGACACTGGCCTACTAAGAACTGGTCCTTTCCTGTTCCTTCGAGAGCCACTTAAGTCAAACCCAGACATTCAAAAGGCACCAGGTTTCAGTCCCATGGGACTTTCAGAACAAAACAATGGGGTGCCTCCTCTTCCAAATCTGGGAACAACAAGACACACCTCCCTATGGTAAGCAGTCTCAGTGACTTCCCTTTAAACTTACCAAGCAATTACCTTTTAGCCACCCTTTTGGGGGGAAAACTGGCTCTTCTTGCAAAAAACTGGCAAATTATAACCAAGGACAAATGGGTTTTAAATGTAGTATCCCAGGGATACAGGTTTCATTTCCATACGCTGCCAATTCCAATTGGATGGCCAGACCTGCCCCCAAATCAGTAGGCAGAGGCCCAAAAACAAGTACTTTCCCTCATGAACATGGGGGCTGTTCAGCTAGTACCAGAAGAGGAAAAGGGACAAGGTTTCTAGTCAAGACTTTTCCTGGTACACAAGACAAATCTTGGCATCCAATTCTGGACTTATCTACTCTAAACACCTTTCTGGCCATTCCAAAATTCAAGATGCTGACTCTTCTCCAGTTACTTTCTATGCTAGGCAAAGATGCCTGGTTGGGAACTCTAGATTTAAAAGACGCTTACCTGCATATCCCAATCAGGGAATCTTGCAGAAGATGCCTCTGCTTCAAAGCAGGCTACTTGCATTACCAGTTCTCTGCACTGCCCTTTGGCTTATGTACTGCGCCCAGGGTCTTTACAGAGTGCCTGGCTCCAGTAATTGCATGTTGCAGGCAAAGAAATATTCAAATATATCCACACCTGGACGATTGTCTAATTCAGGCTGAAAACAAGGACATTCTTCTAAACCATTTGACGTTTGTAAAAAGGGTTCTAACTTGTCTAGGGTACATTATAAACAAAAATAAATCACAACTGGTACTCTCTCAAAAAATTACATTCCTGGGTGCAAGCTTGAATACAACTGCCAAGATGGCTTTCCTTACGCCAGAGAAGCAAATTAATTTGGTGACTTACTTCAAACAGGTGGCCACAAAAACCCTGCTTTTTGCAAGGCAAATACTGCAAGCCTTGGGGTTCATGGCCTCCTGCATTCTTCTAATTTCATATGCAAGACTGCATATGAGGAAACTTCAGTGGTATTTAAACAGTCTATGGAGTCAGCATTCTCACAGCCTGGAAACAATGCTTCCTATCATTCCTTGCCTGCAAATGGAGTTCCTATGGTGGGCAGAGGCCTGCCACCAAAACAAGGGACTGCCATTCACACCACCTCCTGCCGCCCAAATCCTAACTACAGACGCATCAGGCTGTGCTTGGGGGGGCTCATCTGGCAGGGAAGTGCATTCAGGGCAAATGAAGCCTAAATCAAATGCACCTTCATATCAATCAAAAAGAAATGCTAGCTGTACAGAATGCTCTTACAGCCTTCAAGGACTACCTTCATCCTGGACAATTAATGATAAAGACGGACAACACCATGGTTATGTGGTACATAAGCAAGCAGGGAGGTACACACTCCTACCCCCTTTGCAGACTAGCCATGGCATTGTGGAACACCGTCTTGACATATCAAGTACAACTACAAGCTCAATTCCTGCCAGGAAAGCTGAATACTCTGGCAGACGAACTAAGCAGAAATCTCATGGACCCACACAAATGGAAACTGGAATCACGGATTTTCAACATGTTGACATGTAAATGGGGGAGTCCAGACATAGATATTTTTGCCTCACCTCAGAAATATCAGTTGGACAAATTTTGCAAAAGAACTCATCACAAAAAAGCCTGGAAAGTGGATGCTCTATCCTTCTGCTGGAAAAAACTAGCAGTCTGTGCCTTTCCCCCTCTGCCTCTGCTCTCTAAAGTTCTACTAAAAGTCAAACAGGACAAACCAAAAATGATTTTGATAGCTCTAGACTGGCCTCGCCAACACTGATACCCACTCCTGCGCAGTGTGTCACACCTTCCACCGTGGCACCTGCCTCAGACACCTTACTTACTGTCTCAGCAGAACAACCAAATTCTGCACACTCAGCTCCAAACTTTGAATCTTTCAGCGTGGCTAATCACCTAAATTCACCCTTAGCATCCTTCAGTAAACCTGTGGTGGATGCCATGTTGGAGGCGAGAAGACCTAGTACTAGAAAATCTTATGCTGACAAATGGAAAATATTCTGTGCCTGGAATCAAGCTCAAAGGATAAGCACAGCAGTGCCCAACATTCCTCAGATTTAACAATACTTAACTGAGATGTTTCAAAAGGGCCTGTCCTCTTCTTCCATAAAAATCTGTGCCTCAGCCATTTCAGCTCATTACAACACAGAACCTCCCCTGTTCTCTCATCCTCTGCTAAAGAAGTGTCTCAGAGGGGCCAAAAACTTAAGACCACCCAGGAGAGCTCCAACCCCTGCCCGGCTTCTTTGTTTTGTATTGGAGAAGCTAACTCTCCCTCCTTTCAAGCCAGCTGCTACTGCAGACTTAAACATTTCTCTCCTGAAAAACAGCTTTCCTTTTAGCAGTCACTTCAGCTAGAAGGATTTCTGAATTACAGGCTCTTATGGCAGTGGAGCCTTTCATCATTTTTCATACGGACAGGGTATCTCTCAGGGACTAATCCATCCAAGGTGGTATCCAGTGTAGCTCTTAATCAGACCATTCATTTGCCAACTTTCTTTCCCAATCCACAGAACAAGGGGGAGTGGATTCTGCATTCATTGGATGTACTCAGACAACTTAGATTTTACTTAAGCAGGACAAAATCTCAAAGAAAATCTTAACTGCTGTTGGTATTTGCTGCAGGGGCAGAGGGAAAGGCTATTTCTAAGCAAACCATTTCCAAATGGATAAGCCATTGTATTCGTTTCTGCTATATGCACCATGGAAAAAGTCTCCCCCAGGGGATCAGACCACCAGGGCTGCATCTACTTCAACAGCCTTTCTCAGAGGTGTTCCTACCAGGGACATCCTAGAAACTGCTAACTGGAGCTCAGTTCATATGTTCAAATATTACTATTTACCACTTTTCTCTAAATCCAGAGCTGGCTTTGCCACTGCTGTCCTGCAGGGCCTTATAGCTGGTCCTAATGCTGTATTATTCCCTCCACCCAACCATAGCTTTGGGAATCTACCCAATTGTATTGACTGCAGCAGTGAAACACGAAGAACATAATACAGTTGTGCACACTTACCATAAATATAGATATTCGAGTGTATTCACTGTTGCAGCCCTGGTTACCATCCTCCAGCCCCCTATTTTTCTCTGGCTATACCTCTACTTTCACTATGCTTAAAAGCCCTTTTGGTGTATTTGCTTTTGGGATTGGAGGTATATTTTTGTGTTTTTAATTATATTTGCTCCCCATTTGGGGGGCACCTGACATCCGGGGCAAGAAAAACTGATGTAATGGCGTCGGCTGCATGTTTTATACCCCCTGACGACCTGACGTCATGGAAGAAGGGACAGTACCGACACAGGACCCAAGACTTTGTTAATCAGGCCGACTGAGGGCAACCTGCCAGTAGATTACCCTTATGTAATTACTGCAACAGTAAATGCACTCTAACATCTACATTTATGGTGTAAGTGTACACAACTGTACTTTCGCAACACTACACTTAAACGAGGCATACCTCTACATCCCTATCAGGGAGTCTTGCAAAAGATACCTACGCTTCAAAGCAGGCTGCATGCACTGTCAGTTCTCTGCACTGCCCTTTGGCTTATCTACTGTGCCCAGGGTATTCACAAAGTGCCTAGCTCCAGTCATTGCATTTTGCAGGCAAAGAAATATTCAAATATACCCATACCTGGACCATTGTCTAATTCAGGCAGAAAGCCTGGACATAGTTTTGAATCCTCTGGCCTTTGTTCAAAGGGTACTGACTTGTCTGCGGTACACCATAAATGAAAACAAATCACACCTGGTACCCTGTCAACAAATTATGTTCCAGGGAGCAAGCTTGAATACAACTTCCCAGATGGCTTTCCTCTCGCCAGAGAAACAGATTTCATTTGGCAAACTACTTCAAACAAGTGGCCACAGAAACCCAGCTATCTGCAAGGCAAATACTGCAAACCTTGGGGTTCATGGCCTCCTGCATTCTTCTAATTCCATATACAAGGCTGCATATGAGGAAACTACAATGGTATCTGACAAGCCTATGGTGTCAACATTCACAGGCTCTAGAAGCAAGGATTCCTATCATAACTTGCCTACGACTAGAGTTCCTTTGGTGGGCAGAGGGCTGCCACCAAAACGGGGGACTACCATTCACACTACCCTCTACCACCCAGATTTTAACAGACCCATCAGACTATGCATGGGGGCCTCACCTGGCAGGGAAGTGCATTCAGGGCACCTGCACATACGTCAAAAGGAAATGTTAGCTGTACAAAATGCACTGAGAGCCTTCAAGGGCCACATTCTTCCAAGACAACTAATGGTAAAGATAGATAGCAGCACTGTGATGTGGTACATTAACAAGCAGGAGAGTACACATTCTTACCCCCTCTGCAGACAGTCGGTGGCATTGTGGAACACAGCCTTGAGCTACCAAGTGAATCTACTAGCTCAGTTTCTGCCAGGAAAACTAAATACACTGGCAGACAGACTAAGCAGAAATCTCATGGACCCACACAAGTGGAAAATGGACCCAAGGATTTTCAGCATTTTGACAGGCAAATGGGGGAGCCCAGATATTGACCTGTTTGCCTCCCCACAGAACCATCAATTGGACAAATTTTGCACAAGGATTCCCCACAAGCTAGCTTGGAAAGTGGATGCTCTATCCTTCAGCTGGAAAAAACTATCAGTCTATGCCTTTCCTCCTCACTGCTCTCCAAAGTACTAGTAAAGATCAAACAGGACAAGCCAAGGATGATTTTAATTGCACCAGAAAGGCATCACCAACACTTGTACCCACTCTTGCGCAGTGTGTCACGCTTGGCTCCATGGCACCTGCCTCAGACTCCTTCCCTGTTGTCTCAGCAGGAGAACCAAATTCTGCACCCTCAGCTGCAAACCCTGAACCTAGCAGCCTGGCTAATTACCTAATCACTCCTTTACCATCCCTCAGCAAATCAGTGATGGATATCATTTTAGAGGCAAGGAGGCCCAGTACCAGAAAATCTTGTGCTGTAAAATGGAAAAGATTTTGTGCCTGGAACCAATCTCAAGGAATGAACGCAACAGTGCCCAATTTACCTCATAGGTTCATACTAGGCTATCTGCCCTAGGGCATGTAAAAGCCTAGCCAGAGTATGTTTGGCTTTCGCCACCCATTTTAAATTAATTTTGCTATGCCCTTTTTCGAGGTTAGTATACTGTGCCTCTGTCTAACAGTGACACAGAAGTGATACCCGGGGTAAACCTACGATCTGCCATCCGCTCATCAAGATTCCTCTTGAAGAGAGTCAATGAGGGACTCTGCCTAACCTGGACTGGGATTTTATTCCAGAGTGAAGGGAGCCTCTGGCTTATGAATCTGTCCCTCCAGCATGTCCTATTTATTTCAGTGATTCTACAATACTTGACTGAGATGCTTCATAAGGGCTTGTCCTTTTCCTCCATCAAAATTCAAGCCTCAGCCGTTTCAGCTCAGTATAGCACAGAGCCTCCCCTCTTCTCTCACTCCTTTGTGCAAGCAGTTCCTCAGAGGGGCCAAAAACTTAAGGCCACCCAGGAGAGCTGCAACTCCAGCCTGGGATCAGATCTTTGTATTGGAGAAATTCACTTTTCCTCCTTTCGAGCCAGCTGCTACTGCAGATTTAAAATTTATTTTCTGGAAAACAGCTTTCCTTTTAGCTTTCACTTCTTCAAGAATGGTATCTGAATTACAAGCCATTGTGGCAGTGGGACCTTTCGTTATCTTTCATGCGGACAGGGTGTCCCTCAGAACCAATCCCTCCTTCATGGCCAAGGTGGTATCCAGTGTGGCTCTTAATCAGTCTATTCATTTGCCTACCTCCTTTCCTAACCCACAGAACAAAGGGGAATGGATACTGCACTCTTTAGATGTGCACAGACAGCTTAGATTCTGCTTGGACAGAACTAAACCTCAAAGGAAATCTGAACAACTGCTGGTGGCATTTGCTGCAGGGACAGAGGGGAAAGCTATTTGCAAACAAACCATTTCAAAATGGATAGGCCACTGCATTTTTTTCTGCTATAAGCACCATGGAAAACCTATTCCACAGGGCATCAGACCCCATTCAACCAGGGCTGCATCTACCTGTACAGCCTTTCTCCGGGGTGTCCTAGAGGCTGCTACCAGGAGTTCTGTACATACTTTCACCAAGCATTATCTTTTACCAATTTTATCTAAATCCAGAGCTGGTTTTGCCACTGCAGTCTTGCAGGGCCTTATAGCTGGTCCCAATTCTATTTAAATGCCTCCTCCCAACCTTGGGTTTGGGAATCTACCCAAATGTAATGACTGCAGCAGTGAAACACGTTGAACATAGTACAGTTGTGTACACTTACCATAAATGTAGATGTCGGCTGCCTGTTTTATACCCCTGACATCATGGAAGAGGCGGCAGCGTCTGACACAGACATCCCAAGACTGTGGTATTCGGGCTGACTGAGGGATACCTGCAGGCAGATAACCCAAGTGTACTGCAACAGGGAATGCACTCAAACATCTATATTTATGGTAAGTGTACACAACTGTACTTTCTAAAGGCTTAAACCTTGCCTGTGATATAAATAGGATCTGCTGGAGAGATAGGTATGTATCCCAGAGACTATCCCGTCTATGGAATAGGCTCCCCAGCCATGTGAAGTAGAGTTCCTCCCTAATCCAGTTCAAGTGCAGCTTAGGCAATTGGATGGGAAACTAGGAATTCATCCCTGGTTTGGCACCTATGTCTCTGAAGCAGACAGGTAACCTGTAAATGGTTCATCTTCCAGGCCCATGCTTACACTTGTCAAGGGTGTCAGAATTTGCAGAGATGTGGGATGCATGGCTAGGCTTAAAAAGGCCCTTGTGGTCGTTAGCCTAGTAAACATTTATGAACCTATATGGTGAAATATGCCCTAGGTTTGGTATCACAGTCTTCATCCCTACTGTCCTCATTGCCTGATTCCCCTAAGCAATGCAGAAGATGTTCTTCATCTCACATTGCTGCAGTCCTTACATATGGGGTAGTCCGCTGTCCTCGGTCGGCCCAAATACCAAAGTATTAGGCTGACGTCGGTCATGGGCGCTCAGATCTGACATCAGAGCTTCAGGGTATAAAAGCGCATGACCGACGTCATATCCTCAGTCTTTTTTGCCGCATAGTCCGATGCAGAAGCAGCGTTGCAAGTGCCGTTCGGCGTTCTGAAATTTTCATATTCTGAGTTTCAGACCGAAACCAAGTTGGGCTAAGTACCCCGTTGGGGAATATTTTAGTTTTTTCTTGCCTTAGTTAATTCCGGATGTCAGAAAAAGTGAATAATTGTATTTCTTGTGGGAAACAGATACCGCATAGGGATTATCACTCTCTTTGCATTCCTTGTTTGGGACCGGACCACGACGTAGTCGGGTGTCGGTTTTGTGCTAGGTTTAATAAGCGCACTATAAAAAGAAGGTTAGATTGTGCTAGGTTAGTCTTTGGTAAGCGGTGTAATTATACTATGCCGTCGGATCCTCCGACGCCCGCTTCCACGAAGAAGCGCAAAGACAAATCCTTGAAACCTAGACAGGTTGATTTGTCTGTTTCGGACGCCGGTCCTGCAGAAACTACAGTGGAGCAGGTGGATCCGGCTGAAGTTTCTGTTGTCTCAGGGGGAAACTTTGATTTTGCAGGATGTGGCCTCACAGGAGTCAGGTCAAGCTGAAGGGGCCTCTCAGGTTACTGTTCTCCCTTCTATGCCTAAGATGGTTAGGCCTTCTGCTACTATTTCTAAGGCTTCTTCTAAGGGCAGGTCTGTTTTGCCTTCCTCTGGTGTCCCTCCAGGTACTTCAGGGTCTGTGCCTAAAAAGCACATGCTTAAAATGGCAGAAGATTTGATCTCTTTAATTAGAGGCTCTATGCCCCCTCCTGATAAGAGGCCCAGGGTGGAGCCAGAGTTGGAAAGTTTGGATCAGGCCTCAGATGACTCAGACTCTGCTGAAGATATTCAAGATTTTCCCCCTTATTCAGATTCTGATGCAGAGGATTCCACTCCTTCTGCTTCTCCTCCAGAGGATTTTTCATTTTCAGAAACTCTGCATTCCATGAGGGAGCATTTTAAGTGGGAAGGACAGGATTTCTCTGATACACGGAAGAGGCTTAGGGAATTCTTGTTTTTACCACAGCATAGACCCTTGGCTATACCTCCTGTTTTGGATGTTGTTCAAGATGTTTTCTCGGAGGCTCCCCTTAATCCAGATTCTTTGCCTCCTGCGCCAGTTACACCGGACAGGTATTACAGGGTGCCTGAGGCTCATAAATATCTGTATAAGAGTCCTAGGGCGGACCCAGAAACTATTAGTCAGGGGCCTAAGGGTGTTAGAGCTTCTGTTGTAAAGAATCCGGTTCCTCTAGATAAGGAAGCTAGAGCTTTGGATAGATGGGGTAAGAAGGTGTATACCTCTTCTACTTTAGCAATGAGGGCTTTAAATTGCCAGTTTCATATGTTGAAGTATCAGAATTTCCTCCTTTCTCAGCTAAAATCTAAAGTGGATGCTTTGGCAGAGGGCATAGAGTGTAAAGAATTGCAAGATTTAGTACATGTCTCTGAACAGGTGGGTAAGCATTCTTTGCAGTGTGGTTTTGATGCTGTACAGGCCTCTTCTAGGGTGGCTGCCACTGGTTCAGTTCTTCGTAGGCACGCCTGGCTTAAGGATCAGAATTTGTCCGAGCATGTTAAAACTAGAATTCTGGATGCCCCTTTACAGTCTGAAGTTTTGTTTGGTCCCCCTGTGGAGTCGGTTTTGAAGAAAATGGAAGACAAGGCTAAGTCAATGCAGACTGTTAAAGATTTTTTGCAGGTTCAACCTCCTAAGTTTAGTAGAAATTGGCCTACTAAGGGGTGGACCTACCCTTCTTCTGATTCTCAGTCTAGGGGTAGATCTAGACGTGGCAGGGGCAGAGCTCACAGTACATTCAGGCCTAGAACTTGGAGTTCACCTGCACAATCTGCAGGTGAGGGCAGGGGCCAGTCCTTTCGTAAACAGGCCCAATGACCTGCATTTCCAGCTGCCAGATTCTTCTTCCCTGGCAGCTCCTTTGGGAGGAAAGTTAGCACTCTTCAAGCAAAACTGGCTTTTAGTCACCCAGGACAAATGGGTATTGGACATTATAAACCGAGGCTACAAGTTCTATTTCCATACATTGCCTCCTTTCAAAGGCATGCCAGATGTTCCTCCTCGGCAAAGGATAGAGGCTCACAAGCAGATTTCTTTACTTCTTCAAATAGGAGCTATACAGCCAGTTCCTCTGTCAGAAGTGGGACTACGATTTTATTCTCGCCTGTTTCTAGTACCAAAGAAAGGGAACACATGGAGACCAATTTTGGATTTATCTATCCTCAACACTTATCTGGACATTCCAAAGTTCAAAATGCTGACGTTACAACAGCTTTTACCTCTGTTGGGAAAAGATCACTGGATGGTAACTCTGGATCTCAAAGAGGCTTATCTTCATGTTCCTATCAGGCCCAGTTGCAGGAGGTACCTGCGTTTGGCTGGAAATTTACATTATCAGTTCTCTGCATTGCCCTTTGGCTTATCTACTGCACCCAGAGTGTTCACAAAGGTTCTGGCTCCAGTGATAGCCTTTTTCAGGTTAAGAGGAATACAGATTTATCCTTATTTGGACGATTGCCTGATTATTGCACAACACAAAGACGAACTTCTGCATCATCTACAGTATGTGATGGTAGTGTTAAGATGCCTAGGGTATTCTGTGAACGAAATAAAGTCCAGTCTAGTACCCTCTCAGGACATGTGCTTTCTGGGTGTGAGACTGACTACGGCTTCCGAGATGGCCTTTGTGACCCCGGACAAACAAAGAAGCCTTTCTCTTTATTTCCATCATATGTCTCTACAGTCCAGGCTGACTGCAAGGACAGTCCTTCAAGCCTTGGGGTTCATGGCATCTTGTATTCTGGTGCTTCCCAATGCCAAACTGCATATGAGGAAGCTTCAATGGTATCTCAAAATGTATGGACACAACACTGCCAGATCTAGACACTGTCATTCAGATAATACCTTGCATTCAGAAAGAATTTTTGTGGTGGGCTCAGGAATGTCACCTAAACAAGGGACTCTCTGTGACCCGACCAGAGGCGAGTCAGATTCTAACGACAGATGCCTCGGACAAGGCTTGGGAGCACACCTCAATGGAAAATGGGTGCAAGACACGTGGCCTGTCAGACTTCAACATTTGCATATCAACTTGAAGGAGATGTTAGCAGTCCAATTTGCATTGATGGCTTTCAAAGATTTACTTCACCCAGGACAGGTGTTGATTCAAACAGACAACACTACTGTCATGTGGTACATCAACAAGCAAGGGGGAACCCATTCGTACCCTCTTTGCAGGCAAGCGATGATTTTGTGGGAGACTGCTCTCAGTTTACACCTCAATCTTCAGGCAAGGTTTCTACCAGGAGCACAGAACTCCTTAGCGGATGTGTTGAGCAGACAAATTGTGGATCCTCACGAGTGGAAACTGGATCCTCATGTGTTTCAAAAGTTGACAGTGTTATGGGGGACTCCAGACATAGATCTGTTCACTTCTCCACTAAATTACCAGTTGCCAAAGTTTTGCACAAAAATGTTTCATCCCACAGCTTGGAAGGTGGATGCTCTATCATTCAGTTGGAGCAATCTTCATGTCTATGCCTTTCCACCTCTGCCTCTCATTCCCAAGGTACTCGTGAAGGCCAGAAAAGACAAGCCATCCATGATTCTGATAGCGCCGGATTGGCCTCGACAGCACTGGTACCCACTACTGAGGAGTTTGTGCACGGGAGCCTCCATGGCCTCTGCCTTTGATTCCACATCTTTTGTCTCAGGAGGGCAATCACTTCCTCAATGTCAAGATTCAGTCTCTGCATCTCACAGCCTGGCATATTCTGTTTTAGACCCTGGAGGGTCTCAGCTTCCACAACAAGTTTTGAATGTTATTTTGGAGGCCAGAAGGCCTAGTACAAGGAAAGTTTACGCTGATAAATGGAGGAGATTTTTTCTTTGGAGCAAAGCGAAGGACTTTGATGTTTCCAAGCCTGATTTAAGTGTTTCTCTTCAATATCTTACTGAGTTATTGGACAAGGGTTTGTCTTTCTCCTCGATAAAGGTTCATGCTGCAGCCATTTCTGCTCACTATGACTGTGACCCTCCTTTATTTTCCCATCCTTTGTTTAAGCAATTTCTTAGAGGGCCAAAGAACATAAGACCCCCACATAGAGCTCCTACTCCTGCTTGGGATCTCAATTTTGTGTTGGAAAAGCTTACTCTACAACCTTTTGAGCCTGCAGCTACGGCCGAGTTAAAGTATTTATCATGGAAGACTGCTTTTTTGTTGGCCATTACCTCTGCAAGAAGGGTTTCTGAATTACAGGCCCTTATGGCAGTGGAACCTTTCCTGATTTTTCATAAGGATAGGGTATCTTTGCGTACTAATCCTTCCTTTATGCCTAAAGTGGTTTCTAGTGTGGCCTTGAACCAAACTATTCATTTGCCTACTTTTTATGCAAACCCCAAAATAAAGGGGAGAAGATTTTGCATACTTTGGATATTCACAGGCAGTTACGTTATTATTTGAGCAGAACCAAGGGGTTCAGGCAGTCTCAGCAGTTGTTTGTTTCTTTTGCTTTGGGTTCTCAGGGAAAACCTGTTTCAAAACAAACTATTTCTAAATGGATTGGGTTTTGTATTTCTTTCTGTTATTCCCATCATGGTAAGGAGATTCCGGCTGGAATCAGACCTCATTCCACTAGAGCTACTGCCACTTCTACTGCCTTTCTAAGGGGTAGCTACAAAAGATATTTTGGAAGCAGCCACTTGGAGTTCAGTACATACTTTTTCCAAGCATTACCACCTTCCTCTTTATTCTAAGTCTAGGGCTGGATTTGCCACTGCAATATTACAGGGCATTTTAGCAGCCCCTAATGCTTTATGATTTTGCCATCCTCCCTTTACCTCTGCTTTGGGATTCTACCCATATGTAAGGACTGCAGCAATGTGAGATGAAGAACATAGTACAGTTTTGTACCTACCATAAATGTAGATGTTCAAGATCCACATTGCTGCAGTCCAATACCCTCCCTCCTTCCCCTCTGTAGTTTGGCATGGTTATATGGTTTGGGTGATGGTTGTTGTTGGGCATGTTTTTGGGAGGTATCCTGTTTTTGGGTTGTGGCCTTTCTTTTTCGGGCCTTCTGACATCTGGGGCAAGAAAAGACTGAGGATATGACGTCGGTCATGCGCTTTTATACCCTGACACTCTGATGTCAGATCTGAGTGCCCATGACCGACGTCAGCCTAATACTTTGGTATTCGGGCCGACCGAGGACAGCGGACTACCCCATATGTAAGGACTGCAGCAATGTGGATCTTCGAACATCTACATTTATGGTAGGTACAAAACTGTACTTTTCATCTAAACTGTCCCTGGCTTCTGAGGGTGGAAGGCACTTGATAAAATGCAGATGTTCTTCGTGTTTCACTGTTGCAGTCATTACATTTGAGTAATCTGTTGGCAGGTTGCCCTCAGTCAGCCTGAATAACAAAGTCTTGGGTCCTACGTCAGTTGCTGTCTCCTCTCCCATGACATCAGGTCGTCAGGGGTATAAAACATGCAGCCGACGCCATTTTATTCGGTCTTTCTTGCCGCACGGTGCCCGAAGCAGAAACAGTTCGTAAGTGCCGGTCGTCCGGCTCTTGAAATT